>NC_092227.1:54858618-55066118 GCF_036320965.1 Panulirus ornatus | reverse complement strand
CACTTTACGTTACCTGAGTCATGGGGCAGTATATCAAAGTGTGTCAACCTAAACTTGAATATCATCGTGTCATCTTTGAAACTAAACCAGTGGCTTGAAGTGAAACTTATAACTTTGTGATCTCCTTTTATGAGAGAGGGATTTGTATGTCTTTTATGGACTTGCAAAATGCGTACGATAAGGTTGACAAAGTTGCTTATGGAATGGTGCTGCGAATGTATGGTGCGGGAGAAATGAGTGAGATAGGATTTTCTGTTGGGGGGAGTAAGGCGTGTGCGTAACTCGGGAGGAGAGTTAGATGCTCATAATAAAATGGCTTTGCATCAAGGGTGTGTCTTATTATCTTGACTCTTCAATCTCTTAATGGTTGGGATGATGATGGAGGTAAATGCGAGGATTGTGGAGATGAGAGAGAGAGAGAGAGAGAGAGAGAGAGAGAGAGAGAGAGAGAGAGAGAGAGAGAGAGAGAGAGAGAGAGAGAGAGAGAGAGAGAGAGTAGGGGGGGGGGGGTTGGATCATATGAAAAGGATGGACAAATAGACTACCTAAGAAGATGTGTTACTTTAGACGAGAAAGGGATAAGGGGTAGAGGAAGGCCCCTGATATGGGAGGATTAGGTGAAAATGGCTTTGATTTGTTGGGGTCTGAACACTCGGGAGGAAGAGAGGCCAGTGTGAGAAAGAACGAATTGGAGTGATGTGCTATAATAATAATAATAATGATAATAATGATAATAATAATAATAATAATGATAATGATAATAATGATAATAATAATAATGATGATAATAATAATAATAATAATGATAATGATAATAAAATGATGATGATGATAATCGTCTTATGACGAAAACGTCTATTTATCTTTCTTTGTGTATAACCAAAATTCCTAACACCAAAACAACATTACAAACTATCTTTAAACTTGCTAGAAATGTTCGGTATGATGGAGAGGCCTAAGCTGAACACTTCCCAGGTTCAGCACTTCCTAGAAAACAACACATTTTTGGTCTGTGTATAATAGATTACGTTCGTCACAAGCCACGTGTGTAGTGAAGGAGAGTTTCTCGTAAGCATCTTTGTTTTTGCACCTCACTCGAATCCCAGGATGGCCAAGGAACAGAGAAGCTTTCAGCCTTTTTGTGCCCCGTCTTGTACTTGTTGGTACAAGCGGATAGTAACTAGGAGATAATTAGCAGGGTCTTTCTCTTCCCAGTATAATTAGTGCTCAGGAGCTGTCTTTGGTGTTGGCGGCTGACCTGACCCAACACGCACGTAGTTGGTCCTTCTGAAATCTGGCATCAAAGATCACGTACACTGCCAAGTGATCGACAGGAGACCTCAACCATATAGATCTCCCGAGCGTTAGGTGTTCCTATTTGCTAGATCATCGCTTACTGGTGACACGGAAAACATATCAACATTTCAGGGGATTTTACCAAGTGCCACTCGAGGGGGTTAAATCCACGGTAGGATGGACTTGAATAAAAAATACCAGCTGCTCCCTCTGGGGGTAGCGATGGTGACAAACGTCAATTGGCTGACAGTGAACCAGACAACGAAGACTTTATCTTTCTGGACGGGTCTGGATCCACTACCTTAGCTTCTCTCGGTCCATTTATCATTAAAAGAAGTTATTGGTGGTCAGGGTGGGACAGTTGAGACGGTAAAAGGACTGGCTAGCGGATCTATTAAAGTCTCGAAGGTTCCTTTGTTGTTACAGTATCACTGCTACCACGCCCGTGTCCATGAATTCATGCAAGGGAATCATCATCTGTCCTAATGTCATGGACGTAGAAATGATATTATGCAGGAACTCTCGGCAGAAGACCTCACTGTTGTAAGGTTTATTTCAAAGTTTTTAAACGGCGAGCGATGTCGGACCCCCCACTTACCCTGGCCTTCGCGAAGTCTCGACTTGCCGAATTGATTTTAGATGGCGACAATAGATGACCAGTCAGACCGTTTATAACAAACCCTTCCCGTTAGCGACAGAGATTTGGACACCTCAAAAAATCTTGCACTGTTCCAACTCAATGTGGGAATTGCTCCAGCGAGGGAGGAACCCCTTGTGAATAGTTGCCGTTCGTCAAAGGCGTAAACTGTAACGGCAAACACACAGACTACTGCGAGGAAGGTCCCTGGTTCAAGTCTGAAATAAGGGTCTGTTCGGTTAAGCAAACGAATAACAACATTTGATATTTGATATATCGAAGTGATGAGGAGGGTCAAGGAGACGAACGAGAGACTCTGAAAACCAATGAGTCCGATGTACGACATTGAAATACAAGCCTACCTTGTGCTCTGTAGCCACGCAGACGCCACAGCCTACTGAACCGAAGCCTGTATCTGAACCTCATTCCGAACCTCGTTCTTAAACTATGACCATACCGTCCAAAATCGCTCCTATTCTGACATATGGTTCCGGCTCTGACACCAACGGCCCCAAAGCCACATCCTCCACCAGTTCAGAGAAAACATGGAAAAGAACAAGGATTAAACTCGGCAACCTAACGAGTCATTCGCATGTTGTTGTTGTTCCGGTGGTACCACATGAGGGAGACCTCGGTTACAGAGCCATCTTCGGTGGTGTCATTGGGAATTATGGCTACACTCCATCCCGGCTTCAAACGCTAGCTTTTCAAACAGATCATAAACCAACAAATTCCGTATATTTCACTAGAGTTATAGAGGTCTTGGACGTAAACAAGCACAATCATCACTGTTGTTTTCATTGTATAGGCCGTCCGTTATCTGTTTACGGGAGACCAAGCTAAACAGTACAGCCGAAGACTGTGCTGTATTAGACAGTTACTATCCATATCTTTTAAAAGAAAAGATCATGGGGTATAGGTTATCATGTCCATCACAGCTTCTCCATTAGCCACTGACTTTAAATTCTACTCTAAAAGCCGTGAAATGGAGGGTAAAATCTAATAAGACATACCTGGCCATTGGCTCAATATACTGCCCGGGTTCCAGTGCTCTTGATCATGATGAGCTAATATCACTTTTTTTTGCTGAGCTGATTCTATTGTGTTGCGGTATTGGTGGACGGTCGATAAATATGTCTTATATATATATATGTTTTATCATGTCCTATGTTAAGGTAAAGGACTGTGTTTATATGTTGTCCTGTGTTAAGGTGAAGGACTGTCTCTAATTTATCCTGTCCTTTCGCAATCCCGTTTGCCTTGTAGCTGCGATGGTGGATGCTGTGCTAACTAGGTGGTGTATGCCGAGACTATGGTAAAAGATATTATAACTAGCAAGATCGGAAGATGGAAGTAAACTTCATACACTCGAGGCAGTTTATATTACGGATATGGACCCCTTGAATAGTCCTCACGTTAATGCTAGGTTAACTCTGTATCTGTATGTTGGACCAGCAGTTACAACACGAAGGAGCAACAGTACCTTGCGGAACAGTCTAGATCCAGCCAGGAAGAAAAGGACCTGACATCAGTAATGACCTCTCGCCCCCACATTGACCGCGGTGAGAATCTATGATCAGTGGTCAGACAGTGTCAACATTCGTACTCGGTGCTTTATATTGTTCCATTTCTAGTCTTAGTCGTTCTTTAGTTCACTCGATGATGGATGAAGAAGTCCGAAACGGTGTGTTACACGGAGATATACTGGAGTGAACTTTGTGTTAGTTTTCTGACATTAAAGATGGAAAACATAGATGTGGTGGTATTCCACGATCCCCAGGAAGCAAGCAAGATAATAGGAAAATCAGAAGAATTACACAAGAAAATGATTGTTATATGTGCTGGGTTATTCAGTGAACAATGCTTGAGAGCAAACCTGCACCCCAAGTATATATATATATATATATATATATATATATATATATATATATATATATATATATATATATATATATATATATATATATATATATATATATATACAACAAAGGCCCCATTCGTTCATACTCAGTCTCTAGCTCTCATATGTAATGCACCGAAACCACAGCTCCCTTTCCACATCCAGGCCCCACAAAACTTTCCATGGTTTACCCCAGACGCTTCACATGCCCTGGTTCAATCCAATGACAGCACGTCGACCTCGGTATACCACATCGTTCTAATTCACTCTATTCCTTGCACGCCTTTCACCCTCCTGCATGTTCAGGCCCAGATCGCTCAAAATCTTTTTCACTCCATCCCTCCACCTCCAATTTGGTCTCCCACTTCTCCTCGTTCCCTCCACCTCTGACACATATATCCTCTTTGTTAATCTTTCCTCACTCATTCTCTCCATGTGACCAAACCATTTCAATACACCCTATTCTGCTCTCTCAACCACACTCTTTTCATTTCCACACATCTCTCTTACCCTTTCATCACTTACTCGATCAAACCACCTCACACCCTTTATTATCCTCAGACATCTCATTTCCAACACATCCACCCTCCACAGCACAACCCTATCTATAGCCTATGCCTCACAACCATATATCATTGTTGGAACCATTATTCCTTCAAACATACCCATTTTTGCTTTCCGCGATAACGTTCTCGCCCTCCACACATTCTTCAACGCTCCCAGAACCTTCGCCCCCTCCCCCACCCTGTGACTCACTTCCGCTTCCATGGTTCCATCCACTGCCAAATCCACTCCCAGATATCTAAAGCACTTCACTTCCTCCAGTTTTTCTCCATTCAAACTTACCTCCCATTTGACTTGTCCCTCAATCCTACTGAACCTAATAACTTTGCTTTTATTCACATTTACTCTCAGCTTTCTTTTCACACACACACACACACACACACACACATACACACACACACACACACACACACACACACACACACACACACACACACATGAATATATATATATATATATATATATATATATATATATATATATATATATATATATATATATATATATATATATATATATATATATATATATATATATATTGGAAAGGATCACAATTATGCGCGTGATCAAGATATTCCTATGAGTCCACGGGGAAAATGAAACACGAAAAGTTCCCAAGTGCACTTTCGTGTAATAATCACATGTTTACCAAATGGCGTCTTAGCTTCGTCTCTTCGATGCATATCAACTGACTGTTATATTTCTTTCTTGTGTCTCCCCTGATGATGTGGTTATTACACGAAAGTGCACTTGGGAATTTTTCGTGTTTCATTTTCCCCGTGGACTCATAGGAATATATATATATATATATATATATATATATATATATATATATATATATATATATATATATATATATATATATATATATATATATATATATATATATATATTCCGTGTCCTTCGCGTAACACCTTTCATATCTCAATACATAGAATGTAATGTAGGGATTGCGCTGTTTCAAAACCAAGAAGGGTTTTAGGCTTAATGTCTTTTTCATAGGTCGCTGACCTTTAAACCCAGCTAACAGATAAGTACCAGTGGTCTACGCCAACAGAGCACCACGGTAGTCTGAAAAGCGGAGGTCATTGCATGGGGTGAGGTGGAGGAAAGCGCAGTGCAAGGAGGAATGTGCTGGCGGGATGGGCTGCGCAGGGAGTTATGATCGTGGGAAGGCGACGTGCAGGGACTACGAGTTTGGAGAGGGGAAGTTGTGCAGGGCTGTGGGATTCGAGGAGAAGACGTCTCTTATAGGTTGAGGTTCTGTGGAAGGTAGGGAAAGCATAACCTCCCTTGAGAGGGCTGTGCATGGGCTGGGGATCTGGTGAGGTTTGGGTTCTGGGGTACGGGCATAGGGTGGGGTTCATTGAAGAGGTTGGCCGTGGAGGGTGGGGCAGGGGTGGACAATGGAAAGGGGGGGGGCAATTGAAGGGTAGGGGGGGGCGGTGTTCAGGGGTTGTAGGTCGTATTTTATAGGACGTGTTTGTGTCCAATCACCACCACGGCGCCCAGAATGATCGAAGCTTCGAAGCCCAGAACGATCGGAGTTTATAACATACGTTCAAGGCCGACCGAAGAAGCTAGTTATAGTAACATAATCAAACTCGAAGACTAACTAGAGAAGGAAAAGACTAACTCTACAACCTACGAAGACATACGACGATATTTTGCCGTAAGGCTGGGCTACCGAGACAATGTACGTTCATACACACATAGACGTACTTACGGCGAGATAATGTCATTATAGTCCTATGCCGTAGAGGTTACTACTTAGTTAACAATGCTGTTTCCCTGCGCTGCTACACGCACCCTACGATTAGGCTTATTTTACAATCAGGTTCATCTGAAGTTGTTTCTAATCATCAAGCAAAGTTTTTCAAGCTTCTGTGTTCATTCTAGGAATATCCTTTATTCCATTTAGTTGTGCATTGAACAGATTCTCCATCTTTCACGCTGAGCTCTCATTGTTCAGTATATTCTTTTGGTATGTTTCACGGTATTATTATTGCTGACATCTTTAGTTTAGGAACATCATTCTTCAATCCCTCATTTTGTCGTCATGCTTACATCATTGCTGACAACTCCTCCATTTTTTCTGAGGCTGTAAAGTTCAAGGCCTTTCAGCCTCTCACGATGAAGTCATGCATTGCAGTTCCCTCATTTTGCTCGTGAAGTTCTTGAATTCTTTCTAAATTGTTGGTTTTCCCTTACGTTGATGGTGACCATTTTCATGATGGAGGAGGCTGATTGGTCGCTTGGTTATCTGCCAAGGTCATTAAAGATTTTCATTTATCATTTATCTTAAGTAGTTAGACATGTTTCCTTCACCTACTTTAGTTACTTTAGATAATTTCTGTCCATTTCTATATCATGTTTAGGTCTTTGCATTTCCGTTAGTTGTCTTCTGCGCGTGTCATGCTATTCACATTGGAGTCGTCTGCAGAGCATGATACAAAAGTATCTTAGATATCTTCGTCTGTATCGGATATCATAGGGTAATGAGGCTAATGCTGGCTCTGGAGGAATTCCTAAGAAGTGATCTTCACCTGACATACGTACGTCTTTTACATGATATTTTGAAAGTATATCTTTGCTAGAAACGCTTTGATCCATGATCAGTCTTTTGTTCTCCTTCGCTATATATCCCGGCAGATTCAAGTTACATTTGTTAAATGCCTTAGCAAAGGCAGTAAATACAATATCGGATATCTTTCTGCATTTTGTATAGGCACCTCGGTGACGTTGTGGTTAGCATTTCTAAGTACTAATCCAATGGCTCGGATTCGTTTTCCGGTGCGGGCATACGGCTCACAGCGCGCCCAGCTGTTCGTCCTTCCTCTGGCTGGCACATAAGTGGGTACAACTTCGGCTGTGGTAAAGCACCACAGCTGTGAAAGGCCGACCGATCCTACAGCTTGTACCTCTGCTCAAGTTTACTCGGATGTGTGTACGTCCGGGATATGGCTCTTACTGACACACCAGTGAGCTAACCAAGGGTTTGTTACGTTATTTCTACACGCTTTTGTCACGCATTAGGAACTGTGTCTATAAACTTAGGCTTGGTTTAAACCATGCTGGCTTTCTGTAAGGTGGTTGTTATTGGTTAACTGTCACATTATTCTGTTCTATTCTAACTTCTCATATAATGATGTTTTAGAAATATCATTTTCTTGTAAAGTGCTATTGCTACTTATATCTAGTACGGAGTTACTTATGTTACTTATCTCTTTCCAGTTTGTTTTGTCGTAGTGTATGTCTCGATCACACAGAGTTACATCCTCTTTTACCTTGCCATGTATGTATATTTTTCTTCTGCATCTAAAAAGTATGGTGTAATAACTTCTGCAACATTATAAAATGATTCTTTTTTTCTAACTTCTGTGTGAGTAAGGAGTGACATAGTATCATCAAAGGTAAATCAAACGTGTTGCTGTCTTTTGTTGATATGTGATTAAGCTGAAGGCCAGGCCATCATAATGTAGTGAGTGTTACCGTTGTGAGGGAAGATCGTAACATCACGTTCAGTGGATTCCGATAACATTGTCGGTACTGTAGAGTATCATTGGAATCTAAAGTCCTCTCCGGCGCTACTAACTGTCTGAACCATCATCTGGAATGTAACGAAGCCACTTTGAGTCACCATCAAAGCTGTGTTAATGAAAAGGCATCATTTACACGGACCAAGATGAATTGGCTTATGCCAGTTGCCTGTCTGTTTGTTTGTGGAAGTGATGCATTCTATGCCGGGTTGCAGTGGCGTATCCATATGACTATATGTCTAGGTGTTCCTCTGTGTGTGTGTGTGTGTGTGTGTGTGTGTGTGTGTGTGAAACTAAGATTTAAATCACGACATGTCGCAAAAAGGTTCCCTTTGTACCAAATGCGATTTATATAGAGCTGAAAAGTGGGGTCTACTGTTCTGAATAGTAGTACAAATGGCTGAATGACGGAAGACTTCCTTCGTACGGCCGGCAGTGCAGTTCGAGACCGATGTCTCCTGAGGGTAGAACGAAGACATTTGCCTCGTCATTACTTTTACTGATACTTACGAGTGTCGTTGGTGAGACGTGCCTGCTGCTGGATGAGTAGGGTTAGTGTCCGTGTTACGAGACTCTCGCACAGCCATTGGTTGTGAACGATCGTAAAATGTATCGTTAATAGTTGGGATTTATTGGATTGCTGCCTCATTGGAACACTGACTCAGAGTATTTGAATGTCGTATCATACGAACCGTCGACTGCTGTGTGTTTCTTCCATAGCCAGAGTAAGAGAGATTTAGGCTTAATATCGTTCCCATTGTGGATCTAGTTTACATACTTACTCAAGCTTTAGAACACTTCAGTGAACTAAAGGAATATTTCCTGGGGGACAAAAATAACTACGCAATTTCATATTGAAATAAAAAAAAGAATTGTATATATATATCCCGGAAGTTACGTTTTATCATATGAAGTGCAGTAATACATTTTAGAGGGTATATTAATCAAATAAATCAGCCAAATGGAGCCTCTTATGAAAATTTCCAAAGTGAAATCCCGAAAAAATGTTTAGGAACTATATTACTGCTTTAGGTTATTCAGTACGAGTCATTATACTATTCATAACAATACATATCGCAATATATTTTATCCTTTAAGTTTATACAACATTCCTTGTCAGCTTTTTGAAAGACTGAACGCTACTTAAAATGTTCATACTTCGATCATATGAACAGTTTGTTTAATACAGTAACTACGAAGTAAGTTAGATTCGTAGAACCCAAAGCACCATGAAGGAAGATATGGTTACTAGCTAATTGGATCCTTTAGACGTATAACTTAGTTGATTCAAACACTGTCAAAACCAGAACAATGTGCTGTTGTAAGTTGCATATACTATCAAGTATTCCTGAATTGTCCGAGACTTTACGGGAGCAGAATGTAAGTGTATCCTCACTCGTTTTCAGTCAGCGTTGCCTTATTCTTGTTGACTCTTGGCGATGATTCATTATTTGTTAGCCTTAAGGCTCTTTGCTGGATTCCCCATCAAAGGATGTGCCTCGCTGAGGTCCCATACAATATGTAGTATTTGACATCTCATCAAACGTAGGCCTAATTGTGTGCCCCAGTCGCTCTGAAGAAGCAGTATTAGTGCTATTATCGTTACGCTCAGAACAAATACAGAACATGTGAACGGAACACTCTGAGATTTGGAATTCAGCTCCAAAACGTTACAAGATGGAGTTAAAAGATAACTGCCTTGATATTAAGATACTATAAGGCAAGCCTAATTGAGTGTGTTGTTTATTCAGACCTTTTATTGGTTCTGTGGAGTTTGAAAGAAAAAGGAAGATTCTTCTTGACCATGAGCTGAAGCATGTCAAGATATTTCCTCTCTCTGAGAATTTAATCATCTTACAATATGAATTTCTTACAGTATGGAACGATTCATTGCATCTTCATGTGACACTGGGTACAGGGTTCTTTTTATGTGACTTGAACTCGCTTAGATACATCATTTTTCATACGTAAAGATAACTGCTCATATTACAACTTGAGGCAGAGGAAGATTTCCAACCAAAGGAACTATTGACTAAATCATCATTTGTGGGAGTTTGTTATTAACGAACTGACAGTCAGTGATGGAAAGTCAAGAGTTCAACACTGTCTCCACTTAACTACCAGAAGCGACGCACATCACTTATTGGCCAGGGACACTGACCAGGGAGAGGTTGGCTTCATCCTTCCTGGAAAACAAAAAAAGTTACGCTTCCAGGACGGGTGCGCTGCGCGTCATCTGTGAGACTCTGTCTCGAGATATCCGGCAAAACAAGGACCCCTTGCTTTCGTAGTACTTCTTTTGAATTCCCATCACATTCCTACTAAGGTTATCAGAACAGAGATGTGCAAGAAAGAGCTGACGTGCAGAGCAGAAAAAGATATCAACTTGCAGTAATTCCTGTCACTGTACAAACATGACACGTATGTACATATTGTGGGAGAGTGGCATCTGTTCTTCTCTTGTTCCTAGTCGTGACCCGTCTCACTGACGATGGGAGGCACCGCAAAAGATCAATCCTGTACAAGCGAGCATGTGTCTCCTCTAGTGTGACCAGAACTGGGCATGCGAACCAAATGTTGAGCAGATGTTAGATGCTGCTATAGGGATGTTTATGAATCCCACCGCAGCAAACATTTCCTAATTGAATATATCTGTTCATTGAAGGCTATGTCTACAAAAAGTCCAACAACAGAAAATTTCATTGACACACAGGTATAAGATATACAACAAAGCGTTTTGTAGGGGGTGACACAAGAAAAGTTATACAACACACACACACACACACACACACACACACACACACACACCAACTGGGAAGAGTGCAAAAGGCATACAGAATGATCCTGGGCCCATCTTACACCACCTACCAAAAGGCCCTCATCTTGCTGAACCTGTCCACCCTCTTCCACCAACACCGGCAGCTGACACGGCAGTTTGCCAATAACCTGCTGACACATACCTTCATCACCGGTCATGTCACGGCCATGGTTAGTAACGCTTACCGTTACATCACGGAGGCCTGTGTGTGTGTGTGTGTGTGTGTGTGTGTGTGTGAGTGTGTGTGTGTGTGTGTTAAGAGAACATTGCCAGTTATGATCAATATGTTGAGAGCCTCTCGTTAGGTGGTGTGAGAGAGACAGGGGAAAGTTATTGCATGCCTTTCCTGCACTCTCTTCAAAGGCCCAGACTGTATACTGCGAAACGGAGAATACCAAACAGGAAACGCATGGATGTATCTGAGATGCAGGGCGCCTGAGAGGTTTGAGTCGAGGAAAAATGTAGATATAGTAGCAAGAAGATTCGATAATAGATCTTAAGTATTCCTTTAATCTTAGTGTGAAGCACATGGTGACGTGGAGGAGTGAGGAGGACAGGATAATTTAATGATGTTCGCAGTAAATACCAGGTCAATCAGTCTTTTCCAAAGTCCTCTGTGTCTCTGTGAATCGTGTATCACAAGGAAAACATCAGGACAATTTACCTTTGTACTTTAAAGCATGAAGACTACAGAAGACTACAGCGAAACCCATGAAGCACATGACACATGCCTAATCGGGTAACTTTTCTAAGTGAGACCCACTTATATCATCCTATCAATGAAATGAAAGTCGCTTCCAGAAGCCGAAAACTCGAGCTTTATGCCGAATTTGAACGAAGACCCAATACATTGCTTCTACATCACTGTCATTTCCTCTGAAAGTTTCGAAATTCATTCATTTATCATGTATACGTTAGAAATCCACCGCTGTTTATATGTTTAACAAAATCTAAGTCTCTTATGTACTGGACGTTCTATCAGAACTCCGTAAATAGAGTTGGTGAAGCAGAGTTAATTAGAGTTTGTGAGTAGAATTGGCAAAGCAGAGGTGTCAACTCATCATTTCTGATCACAAATAGGTTGAAGTGTGTAATTGAATTCTTTGAGAAATATAAATTTTCAGTTAATCTTAATGGAAATTGTAATTAAGCTTATTAAAAGGCAAAAAGGTCAAAACGAAATTTCAGGCTATCTAGGGTTTTTAGAAGGTAAACATTTTAGCTGGGAGGACGTAAAGATTCGATGGGATTCCAACGTATTGAAGAAATAAATTCTCTCTCATATATAGCAGTAAAGCAAATGACTGGCGAGAAAAATATCGTATTTAGAAAACAGCGACAGTAGTACACTTCAGAAGACTGGATATGATTAACAGGTATGATTAGAATACAATGAAGACAAAATATTGGAAGATAATGACATTCATTTCAGGATAGAAAAAAAAAAAAAAGAATCGAGGGGGGTAAAGTACTATTCTACTTTGTCGGAAAGAAAATGGCAAACGGGCGGAGGAAGACTATAAGGAATAAATTCAGGCAAAATATTCATACATGTTTCAAATGAAATGAATATAAAGTAAAATAAGTCCTTTTAAATATTTTGGAATATCTGCTTTCAGATCCATACATACTTGATAATGATGAGCAGGGCAGCTCTAAGAACTCTAAGAATCATGTCCACCACGCTCAGATCAACGGATTTTTCTTAGGCTTAAAACTAAATGTGAAGGTATTGAATCACAAATAGGAAGTACCTATCACTATAAATGATGCAACTCTGTCAGGCTATTAAAGGAGGACAGTGATGATCACAGTTCATATGGCAGTAATTATTTGACTAGGTTATACGTCCACCTTCATGTGCACAAATTAAAACCATTTTACCAAAAGGTTGTCAGAGGGTTAGACAGACTCTGGGTTAATACAATATATATATATATATATATATATATATATATATATATATATATATATATATATATATATATATATATATATATATATATATATATATGAGAGAGCTGATAGAGAAGCTTTGTGGAAGGTATTAATAATATATGGTGTGGGAGGTAAACTCCCAGAAGCAGTGAGAAATTTTTATCAATGGTGTAAGGCATGCGTGCGAGTGGGAAGAGAGATTTATGAGTGGTTCACAGTGAAGGTCGGTTGCGGCAAGGGTGTCTGATGGTTGTCTAATTTGGTTATGGATGGGGTTTTGAGTGAGGTAAATGCAAACGGTTTGGAGAGAGGTTCGAGTATGCAGTCTGTTGGAGATGAGAGGGCCTGGGAAGTAAGTCAGTTGTTGTTCGCCGATGATACAGCACTGGTGGCTGATTCGAGTGAGAAACTGCAGAAGTTTGTGACTGAGTTTGGAAAAGTTTGCGAAAGGAAAAAGTTAAGAGTAAATGAGAATAAAGCCAAGTTGTTAGATTCAGCAGGGTTGAGGAACAAGATCAAGAGATCCTGATTTCCCAACTAACGTGACGTCTGCTGAACCACACAAGATCACGCAGAATGAACTAAGCGACTTCGTCAGAGATCTGGAACTATTGAAGAGGAAGGCAGAACTGTTAGGCTCGAGATTGCTTCAGGGGATTCTCCTTTATGAAAATTTAGGTGTCTGTGTTTCGTGCCCGCCTGAAACTTTTCGCTCATTTCTTTAATATGGAAGATGACCTCGTCTCTACAAGATGTAGACCTATGACTATACATACCAAGTCGACCCATACGCATGTGGGTGGAGCCTGTATGCTACGTCATTGACCCTAAACAAAGAAAACGTGCTGGTATAGGGCTAACGAAAACGCAGATTCATCTACACTTTGCTCACACTTTTTATACCTTTTCTCACAGTATACCTACCTTCCCTCACAGTGTCCACACCTTTCCTCTCAGTTTCCTTGCAATTGAGGGTTCAGGGCCTAGTGACATCACAAGGCGGGTCCGTTTTTGGAGTCAGAGTGGATTGACTTGGTATGAATAGCCTTAGATGTAGACGGTCTGTGTCAGCCCTCAATATTAATCACAACCCTGAGCAGTGGAGACTGTTCATGGACCTGTCAAAATTGATTCTAATATCCGTTCTACTGCAGGATGGCAACATGTTGTCGTCAATTCCAGTTGGTCGTTCAATCCATATGAAGGAATCATAACACAACATGAAGTATCTTTTAAACTATGTAAACAACAAGAAATACCATTGGCAGCTTTGTGGCGACTTTGTTGCTGTCTTGCTGGGACTGCAGAAGGGCTACACGAAGTTTTGCTGTTTCCTGTGTGAATGGGAGGGTCAAGCAAAGACTTCCCATCACAATATGAAGGACTTGGCTTCCCGACAACAGGAACCAGGTACAAAGAACGTACAGCAGCTACTGCTGGTAGTTTTCATCTACGGCCTCTAAACAGCAAACTGAACCTCATGAACTTTGTTAAGGTTATTGATAAAATTAGATGGGAAATTCCCAAGGATCAGTGGGCCGAAAATCGAGGTGGAGGATTTCATTGGTGAATCAATTCACGAGCTCTTCAGAGACGAGCAGTTCGACCACATCATTAGTGGTGACGACAGAACAGCGTTGACTGCTTTCCGGCTGGTAGCAACCAACTTCCTTGGAAATATCAAAGCTGACAACTACAACGATCTCGTGGAAAACCTGTTGTCATCCTTTCTGAAGATGGGCTGCAATATGTCTTTAACGAGAAAATTTCTCCATTCTTACCTGGATCTTTTTCCGGCTAAGTGCGACACAATGAGCGATGAGCACGACTTCAAGACATCTCGGCGATAGGGAAACAGTACCAGGGCAAATGGAGTTGAGCGATGTTACCGGACAATTGCTGGACGGTAACAAGATATGCTCCAGGACTTGTATGTAACCGACGGGCGAAAAGGCGTCGGGTTTAATCGAGGTGAGCCCAGTGACTGTACCTTGTGTCACAACAATTGTAAAACGTAATTTTTCTCGGAAAATGTAGCCAATCAAGCGTTTTCATAGTCATTTTTCAGTTAGGTGTCCTAAAATCCATAAAGAGAAACATGTTTCACCTCCGAAACATGAAATGTCAAAATCTGTTAATCTGCGTTTCCAAACACATGTTCGTTGTTCTATAGAAAACTGGAAAAGTAAATTCCCAAATGCCATATTCACTATGGACTATAGTTTCAGAACTTACCCACTGACCCTTCGCTCTCTTTCTGTTATCATCAGACTAATAGAACTGAACTTAACAAAGTTCTAGAAACACTAAACATGACGTGATTAGAGCCTTCAACATAAGATACATAAAACATATATCTTAAAAAGATTCTCTCTTAATTTCATGTTATGTCCTCTGGTTGCTATATCCCTTTATCTCTTGAAGAACTGTTTAGTGTCCACGTCATCGAATTGTTTTGAGAATTTAAAGGTTGTGATTTTCCTCTCTTCCTAGATGGGCAAATCTAAAGCCTTTAGCCTCTTCCTTTAGCTTAACTCTCAGTTTTGGTTCCATCTTTGTTGCCTTCCTCACTGTTCTTTAGGTGCGGTGACCAAACTTGCGAAGCATATTCAAGGATTAACAGCTTGCTAACTATTCCCTTATCCATATACTTGAAGGCTATTTCGATATTTGCCAGCAGATAGCTTGCCTCCATAACCATTCTCTTGATATATGACTCTGGCGACACCATAAGGATCTTGTCGACTACCTACTACTCACATACAGAAGCCTATAAGACATTGATCATAATGAGGTCTTCCTTCATTTCACCACATCCTCATTACTTCACATTTGTTCCGATTGAATTTCATCCACCATTCATCAGACCAACTGTAGAGTCTGCTAAGGTCCCCCTCGTACGTCGAAGCAATATTCTTCGTTTTTTACTTCTCTCATGATATTTTCACCACCTGCAAACATATTCAGGTGGAAGTCCATGCCTTCTGGTAAATCATTTAAGTGAACCAGAAGAGTAATGGTCCCAGAACCGAAACGTGGCACTTCGCTGGTAACCCCAAACCCCTTTGAAAATGATCCCTGTAACATTCGTTTTCTTTTCCCCTCCCACTGAGATAATATTTTACCCATTGTAGTAGTTTTTTCCCATATTCTTTGCCTGGTGATCTAGCCTCTTAATCAGCCTGCCATGCGGGTCAGTGTCAAATGCTTTCTGGAAATCCAGATTAATATAGACCATCCAGCTTTCCCTTTTCTAAGAGTGATCTCACCTCTAGTAGCACTGTGAAAGTTTTGTTACACATAACTACTGTGTCTCGCTTAAGTAATTTCTCCTTTGTAGAAAGTCATCCACTTGCTTTCTACTAATCGTTTTCAGAACCTTACACACTACACTCGCTTGAGACCGGTCTGTAGTTCAGCGCCTGTTCTCGATCCACTTTCTCATATATAGGTATGATACTTGTTATCTTTCAAGTCAGTCCCTTGGTGCTATGCTTCTCTCCAGTGACATCTTGAACACTTATTCTTGTGGTTTATCTCGCGTATCTGTATAAATCTCAGCATATATGGTGAAATCTTAGGAACATGAGCCTTGTATGGATCAAGTCCTTTTAGTAATGTCGCATGAAGACTGGTTCAGAGATATGAAGCATCATCCTTTTTGGCAGTATTTCTGATATTTATTGAATGGCTCTCAGTATCTTTATATATAATCTTTACCAGGATTGTTTCTCTAGTTCAACTGTTTATCCTTATCACCTTGATAACACTTTTCTTATAGCTTCCTTTGGGAAACTACTAGAGTACCTCCTGCAGTCATATACCAAACTGCTCCGAAAAAATTAGACTAAATGAGATCTAGATGGTTAAGTGTGTTTTTAATCCTTCTGACGCTACACTTTCAGCCTCCGGGTGTGAAGATAAAAGATTCTCTTACACACTTTGTTTACTTTAATTTCATTATTACATTCATATTGTAAACTTACGATTAGACCTCCTTCTTATGGTGAGATTTCAAACCTAATTCATACATATTCCAGAAAGGTCTGGTACAAAAATATTCTATGAAAAAGAAAAGAATATCTCTCTCCTTTAAAAGCAGCACACGCTTTACAACGCTACCCAGTTTGTTTACGCATATTCTTATGCATCGAAGACGAATTTTTTTATTATTCATTTATTCATGATGAAACTTGATGGAAACTACCACCTGCTTCACCCCTTCTCATTCGAACTTAACTTTTAAGTTTTCCCATCATTCCCTCAGTATACATGATGACAAGTAATTCATCTTGAGATTATGGTTATATATGCTCCTCCTGTAATGGTACTCACACTAGGATATGGCAAGCCATCTTATCCTTTGCCCGACAGATTTTGTTGTGTCGGTCAATCAACTTTGTATCCTCTCACAACTTAGTCATCACAACAACTCCCCCACTCACCCCTTCACAACTCATCACATCTCACTCTCCCTAACTGCTCGCTGGCATCTTGTTTCCCTAACTGATGCTCGCCTCCCATTACTACTTACTACGAATAGATCCCCCAAAAAAACCATGCGTCTCAATCTGGTTTCCCTCCACTACAAGACGCAGTAGCTTGATATCCCCCTCACTACTCATACCTTTCTTCGCTGCCGCTCTCTTCTCTTCCTAACTTGATGCCTCTCACTCCTCACTGCAGATCACTGTCCTTCAAAACTCCTGACAGTCTGATGCCTCTGGCTGCCCCATGGCCCACCTCGCCAAACTCCTGCATCGGCCAGCAACTCCAGGAGTTAGCGGCCAGGAACCAGAGCGCTAACAAATACAGATGGAGGCTTGGGGATCCGCCACGACCATTTGTTTTCGAGAAATCGTCGCCACAAATTCCTTCCTCGTCTGTTTAGATTTGTGGGATCTAAACAACTTAGACGACATCATTAGAGGCTCTGCGCTTCTCCCCTCGCGCTTTGTGTTGGAAATAGAGTTACAGTAGTGTTGCTGGGTGTTGCTCGTGATGTGTGTTGCGGGGTTCCTTTGTGCTAAGTTATGCTGTGTCGGTGGCGACGATTTCTTTCTCAGATATTGTTTACTGGTCGTATCCTTGTATTGACTGGTGGTGCGTATGAGGTGCTGGTTGTTCTCTGGGAGTCTTGTTCTATGTACTGTCTTTGAGTTGTTGGAGTGTGGTCTCGCTGCGTGGGATGCGTCCCTCCTTCCAAATGAGAATTACATAAGATTTGTCTTGGCCACGGAATATATGGTTATGATATGAGCGTCGAAAGGAAACACGGCGTTACGATATTAGAGCTGCCGTCACTTACAGTGAGGAGGTGTATGTGTAGGTAGGCAAATTTCACATCTAGCACAAATAGATGCTAGAGAACTCGGGAACAATTTCAATTTTAGATGGATTGGATGGAAACGAAAAAAAAAAAAAATGCCAGAGAGCGCTGCTACATGCCCTTGCAGTAACACGCACTGATACATATGGTTTAAGATCATCAGTTCTCCAGCAGCGGGGTAAACGAAACAAAATACTGTGTAATGCCAGCCATTTACTTTAACAAGCTAGAGGGAAAGGATTGACAGCGTTTGTTGTTGATTTACCCCCACATAAAACCGTCCGCTGCTCACTTTATTCCCAGAGACGAGCTCATCGGGACGAGATTTTTACTTCTCTCTTGATTTCATGGCACCACTGGACTCGGGAATTCGCCCCAAGTACCCAAGAGAATGATCCATCTCCGGTGTTAGTGGAGCAGAACCTTCTCATACTTAACAGGAAAGTGGGATTTCAATCGTTAACTTTAGCAGTTACAGTAATTATATCTAGATGATGCTATTGTATAATTGTCATTAGGTTGTATGTTAATGGGAGGAACACCCTAACTTACTGTGAGGAAGTAGACTCTAGGAAATTCTAATCTCAGGTACTTGGATATTTTTCAATGCCAAGAAACAGATTAATTTTGTAGAAGAGTAAAGAGAAGTGAGGGGTAATATCTTACGTCTTTTATCCTAACAAGGGATATCCAGTCCTTCTCGAAATCTGTAGATATGCCGCAGTAGAGCTTGTAAGAATAATCTTATGACGAAAATTTGTTGATAAGCACAGAGTACTGGAGTCACGGCGATCAACAAAAGATACAACTACGGGCGAAAGTGTCACAGGTCCTGCTGACGCATCGTCTTAATTGTCGAGAAATAAGATGAAGACTGGGTATTTACTACTAAAAGCACATTTAACCATGACTAAAATACCCATAGAAATTTACTTGTATATATGTATATGTACATAGATACTTGGTCCTTTTCGAAAATGTTAGAAATCTTCGGATGATACGATTAAGTTCATACTAAAGCTCATCTCAGTCTTTCCCTACCTTTATCTTCATCTGTAGGCGATAAATTCATTAAAACAACAACAACAACAACAACAACAACAACGACAATAAGAACAATTGCAGCAGCAACAACTACAACTACAGACTTGCAGACTGCACTCGTCAGGGTACGAGTCTGTACTTCAGCGCCTCTTCCTGATTTTTTCTTATGGATTGGTATGATGTTCGCCATTCTCACTCTCCTTACCACTTTGTCTTTTTCCATCACTATCTTGAAAAGTATTTCATGTGGTTATCAAGTATATCAGTGCACATCTTCAGTGCATGTGTTGAACTTTCATCCGGACCATAAGCCTTGTATAGGTCAAAACCCTTTTGTATATATAGTGCGAGATCAAACGGTACTTGACTTAAGAAAGGATGTACATGTATGTATTCACCCGGTGTGACTCTGCTACCAGCGAGAGGTAGGGCTCAGGCACTAGAGTAATGACCCCCTCCCACGACCCCTGCAAGTATAAGCCATACTCTGACTACACTTTGTTGTGTGACTCTACCACCAGTGAGGAAGAGGGCTCAGGTGGTAGTGCACTGGCTCCTCCCAGTACCCCAGCTAACTCGAGGATCATCCCGTCTCCTCCCCTTGGAGCAATTCATTAGGTAGTAGGTTGATGACAGCAGCCGCCCAGGGTGGTACTCCCGTCCCGAAGGAGGAGCGTTAAAGTGGTGCCCGGAACCATCTTACACTCTCCATGTCAGGCCTGATTGCTGGTCTTACTTTCTGTCTCGTCAAAACAGGACTACCGGGCTAGTCATACCATCATCTTACATGCACCACACACCTAATCAAACCTCTCATTATTTATTACTTTTTCACATGATCACTCTTGCCGGTTCCTGTCCGCTCAAACATCTATAAATATCATCATGGCAGAGCTCATCAAATCTATGGCATCAGGGGGTGTTAAAAATATCCAGGTTTCTGCCTGACTCTACTGCCAATAAGAGTGAGGGCTCTGGCAGTAGTAGTACCGGCCCCTACCACGACCATTCCCTCTCTGTGAGACCTTCCTCTTTTTCTATTCACTATACCAACATTCGTGGTCTCTCTAGTAACCTCTCATCACTTGAACACCATCTGTCTATTACCTCTCCTAATATCTTACTTCTCTCTGAGACACTGTTGTCTAATGATGTACTCACTCGTCCCTTTTTCATATCTAACTATAACCTCTACTCACGACTCTGTTCGAAGTTGGTGTTTGTGCTTATTCCAACATAAACACACCTGTTGCACACCTCAAGGGCCTTGACTCTCCAAAGTTTGATGTAATGAGGCTCAAATTATGTCACCTTACTACCACACTTGCCCTTTGTTTCGCCTATTGCTCTTCTGATTCTACAAACTTTGTATCCTTCATCGAGAATCTAGACTCCTGCTATGAAACTGTGACAACCTCTCACCCGCAAGCCGAGGTCCTCTACCTCGGGGATTTCAACATTCACCATAGGAAATGGTTGAATTCCTCCCATAAGGTTGGTGGAGGGATCAAAGCCCTCACGTTTTCCGTTCTCAATGATTCAGAGCAAATCATCTCCCATCCTACCCATGTACCTGACCGCTGTGACCACTTTCCAAATATTCTGAATTTGTTTTTCACCTCTAGTTCATCTCACAGTAAATACACAATCTCCACCCCAATTGGTTCATCTGATCATGCTCTCACAAATGTATCTATTTTAATGGCACCTCTCCCACCAGCAGCCCCTTCTGAGCGTAAATACTGGCACCTCAACAAAGCTGACTGGAACACCTTACGTAACTTCTCTTCTGAGTTTCCTCGGGTAAATTACTGTATCTTATGTGGTGATGCTTCTGTCTCCGCCAAACGCATAACAGAGGTTATTCTTGAGGGAAGAGATACATTTATCCTCTTTTCCTCCAAGACTACTTCCTCAACAAATCCATTGTTCAACCGTTCCTGTTCTGAGGCCATTCAGGCAAGGGATTAGGCATATTGGGCTTGGAAAAACTCTCCTTCCTCTGTTTCCCATTCAGCTTTTATCACTACCCGTATTCGCAGCAAGCACGTTATCCGTAAGGCAAAGCATTCCTTTATTGAAAGGAAGTGCGATAACCTCTCCTCGTCATCCACTGATAGGTCTTTCTAGTCTTTAGCTGAGGGCATCCCTACCAACCTCTGTCGCTCTACCTTTCCCTCACTTTTTCGTTCTGACGGTACTATGGCTGTCTCTCCCGTTGACAAAGAAACTCTTTGGTTCCAGATTCTCTCTCTCTCTCTCTCTCTCTCTCTCTCTCTCTCTCTCTCTCTCTCTCTCTCTCTCTCTCTCTCTCTCTCTCTCTCTCTCTTTCTCTCTGTATATATATATATATATATATATATATATATATATATATATATATATATATATATATATATATATATATATATATATATATATATTAAAGACCATAGCATAATTAGCATCAATGAAGCTGAAAATATAGTTAACCTCACACGTGCGATCAGATGACCTACAGACCTCAGTCTCCTCCCGCCGTCATGGAGATAACACATTCTCCAAGATGTTAGTTTTCCTCTCTGTACATACGTCATACACTGTGTTTCCAAGATTTTGTTTAGTTCAGTTCTATTAGCCTGATGATGCCCGATGGAGGGCAAAGGGTCAGCGAGTAAGTTCCATAACCATCTACATCTAAGAGTATATACACCAAGTCAACCTACTCAGACTCAAACAACGGACCTGGGCTTGTGACGTCACGCAGCTCTGAGCCCTAAGTTGCACGGAAACTGAGAGTAAAGTATGGATACTGTGAGGGAAGGTATGTATACTGTGAGGGAAGGTATAGAAAGTGTGAGGAAAGTGTAGATGAATCTACGTTTTCTTTAGCCCTATCCCAGCACGTTTTCTTTGTTTAGGGCCAATGACAAAGCATACAGGCTCCACCAACATGCGCATGGGTTGACTTGGAGAGACGAGGTTATCTTCCATATCAAAGAATTGAGCGAAGTCTTTCAGGCGGGTACGAAACATAGACACCTAAATTTTCATCAAGGAGATTCCCTTGAAGCAATCTCTAAGCCCAACACTTCTGCCTTCCTCTTCAATAATTCCAGATCTCTGACGAAGTCGCTTCGTTCATTCTGTGTGATCCTGTGTGGTTCAGCAGACGTCACGTTGGTTGGGAAATCAGGATCTCTTGATGTTGATGGCTAACATGGTTCACAAATTTCGTCATCCTGTCCTTCCCCAGATTCCAGGGTTCCAGAGCGGGAAGTCCTTTATCAATTTATCTTCTTAGAAATACCTTGCTGGACTGGAGGCTAAGTGAAGAAGGAACAGTCAATGACGTGATCTGTTGGCTGCCTCCACACCGTGGGCAAGACAAAAGGCATCGATTGCAGCACAAGCATTGCAGCACAGGTGTTCCCGGGTCCCAACTCTTGTCCTGGTGCCCAACCTTACAACTTAAGTGAAAATTGTAGGCTTTCCTGATGATCGGGGTTATGGCACGATTCTGTGTTGCAAAAGACACATCCCAACGAACATGACAAAAATTACCTGCACTTTCCACGCACTTACGAGGCATCCTTGTTGACTTTAGGGGAAAGAATCACTCAACATTCAATCAAACGTGGTCCTTGGCACAACCCGGAGCAAAACATTTCAGCAGAATGATAGAAGACCGGTATACGGCACTGCTAGATGCAGCAAGTATTGTGTTGTATGTTATCTATAAAATGGAACTGGCTTGCACTCCGAATAGAATTATTCAGACAACCTCTAACTCGAATACAGCTTTAGGGTCACGGAACAACAGTTGCATGACAAGAGCAGGACACAAATAGAAAAGTCGGAGTACGAACAAAAGAATTTAGGGAGAGGACGACACGTATTTATTGGACGTCTCCCTCGAAGGTTATGATGTGAAGTAGGACGATGCAATACCTAAGGTGCTGATTACATTATCCACATCCCGCACTCAGAGCGGCCACATCTTGTCTCAAACACACGCAACGCCGAAATCAGTTCAAATCGTACATATTGGGACCCAACTCATATCTTCAAACCTAGAGCCAATTAACAAAATTCAAGCGTCATATTCGTGATCAACGCCCGAAACTGATGAAGATTAGCTACTTTCATTTCCGAAACATTTTACCTTTAGATCAGTGAAATTAGAAAAGCCCAAAACTCATTAATGCTAATTATACTATAGTTTTTGGTGAAACATGTCTGAAGGAAAATATTCTGTGTAATCATAGGTACACACACACACACACACACACACACACACGCGCGCACACACGGCGATCAGTTTCATGGGTGTGTGTGTGTGTGTGTGTGTGTGAGTACATCGAAATAAAACTCTTCCCTGTTTCGCTTAAAACCGGCAAAACATAATGACAGGCTTATCTTATATTACATCTGGTCAGTTGGTACGAGCTGTTTGATAGATTCAAGATTCGAAATATCCGAGATTATTTTACCAGAGCAAAAGAGTATAAGCAAAATGCACATCGAAGTTATTTGAAGGTATTTATGGTGATTCCTTGATGTGTCCCAGTTATGAGCTACCACAACGTAGATATAATGTTGGCGACTCAGACGTTCGCGCCTAATGTTTCTTATTCATGAATCATTGCCAGTATCGAATCTCACTCTCGAGTGTTTCGAAAAGCGATTGTTTCTAATGGGAACCATAGTCGAACAAGCTTCAAGTCTGTACGTCATTACAAGTAACGGACGTGACCACAGCATAGCCAGTAATGGAGAGAGAAAGCATCAGGCGGGAAACCAGGAGGGACATGGGAGGAGTCGATGATAACTGTGTACACTCGTGTCCAAGGTTCCTCAGGCTTGCCATTTGTTTCACATACCCAGGTTTGTGTCGGATGGCTCGACTTTTCTGCGTTGGCTTCATCAAAACCTGAGAAGATGATTGCTTCGCCCAGTTTTACTTTATATGTTTAAGGGAGTTTATTAATTTTCTCCTTGACGTTATGTTATGTTATGAGAAACACCAGCGCTTCATCGGCAGTGTTGCCTCACCTGACCCACCCAACACAACGCCCCGAGCCAGCACAACTGACCGCGATGACGCGGAATCGTCAAACGACCGATCACCAGCGAGCCTCGCCCAGCCATGTCGTGAATATAAAGACAAATAACAGTGACTGTAAGTTTAAAAAGCCAGCCTTTTAATGACATTAAGAAGTTGAGACACCAGGAGGCACCCTGCATAAGGTTTTTTTTCTGATCAGCAATGACCCAGTCATTGGCGCAATCGGTTCGATGGTCAAAAACCATTGCCTGTGACCTTTTACGGGCTGGAAGCGTCCACACCCTAGGACCAGGTGGAGGTCAGCACCGTCAGTCCTGCCGTGAGCTCCCAGGAAGGAAGACGTGGAATATGTCGTATACACTGAAGTGCAGCTGGTGTGTGGTATATCGTATACATTGTAGTACAGCTGATGTGTAACATATATACATTGAAGTGCAGCTGGTGTGTGGCATATCGTATACATTGTAGTACAGCTGGTGTATAATACATCGTATATAATGTATTGCAGCTGGTGTATAATATATTAGTTGTATAAATAATGACACTCGAGTGAAGCTGAGCAAAAGATGATGATGATAGTATTACGATCATGTCGTTAACTCTGATTTCCGTTAATTGTGATACTTCAGTGTGTGTCATGGGAGTAAGCAGGCCGTGAGCCACTTAACAGTGCAAGTGATTTGAACGAACATCAAATGAAGGACCATCATCAGAAAAATTCAGACACGTTTTAGGTAACATTAAAATACATTCCTGTAGAAAAATCCAGCGAATGATTTGGGTTTATTCCTATACATAAACTGTTTAGGAAATGGTATGAGGTGAATCTTGGAAATTGCAGCCTCGTTAAATCTGGCTACCATAACTTATCTACTCAACTGTGAACAGTGAGTCACGAAAGGAACGCTATGTTCTCATAATAAGACTGAAGACTAAAACATAACAAGAGCATACAGTATTAGTAATCAATGTGATGTTATTATTGTGACGTGCAGGACCTGGGTACGATATGGTGATTTGATAGCATTATGAAGTTATGAAAAACATGTCACATGTTGTGCTAGTGTAAGAGTGTGGTAAAAACACTGAGATTGCTGAGCATTGTGGTAGAAACGTTGCTGGACAATAACGTGGCTGGGGAAGATACCAAAAGTTTGCAACAAACAACGAATGGAGAAAAATATGGCAGGAATATTGCTACGTGAAGATACCGGTGAATAATACGTTATATTTCGTGAAAGACAGTGACTGAAATGGTTTGTGGATAATACTGGACATATGGTGATAAAAGACTTGAGTGAATTACAGCGTCTCTGAACGTAATGTTATTATATTGAAAATTTATGAAATGTTAATTTCCTGAAAGCCTCGTCACTGGTGAGTGACGTCCGTCACATCCCTACACCTGCCAGACTGCGGAAGGTAAGCAACATAATTACTATCACTTGTCAACTTTTTCTTTTGGTCGTGTCAGTTAATTTCGTTACATACCGAACGTTGTTTAACCATTACGTTTCTGGTGATTTCAAGTTTGTCAGGGGGATCAAGCTACTTTCTTAACTCAAGATAAGAATATAAGAATGTAAGGCAACTGTATTGGGTACGTCGGTCACGCTAGGCAGTTACTGGGTACGCTGTTCACGCTAGGCAGGTACTGGGTACGTTGTTCACGCTAAGCAGTTACTGGGTACGTTGTTCACGCTAGGCAGTCACTGAGTACGTTGTTCATGCTAGGCACTTAATGGGTATGTTGTTCATGCTAGACAGTTACTGGGTACGTGTCCACGCTAGGCAGTTACTGGGTACGTTACTCACACTAGGCAGTTACTGGGTACGTTGTTCATGCTAGGCCGTTACTGGGTACGTTACTCACACTAGGCAGTCACTGAGTACGTTGTTCATGCTAGGCACTTAATGGGTATGTTGTTCATGCTAGGCAGTTACTGGGTACGTTGTTCATGCTAGGCAGTTACTGGGTACGTTACTCACACTAGGCAGTTACTGGGTACGTTGTTCACGCTAGACAGTTACTGTTCTCACTCGCCTACTCACACATGTTATCACGTAATTTGTACCTAGAATTTTTTTTTTGCGCTTATAATGTTATTGGTAAGGTAGTTCAATCTTCATCTCTGTTTCTAAACCAATATATTCCTAAATCATTATCAAATCTAGAATATATAGGTTTAAATCCATTGTTGTTGAGTCCTTTTAGTCAGATTTTTTGAGTATTTGACTCTCATTGTTCTTGTTTATCCTGTTTTATCCACTTGTGCACTTCAATCTTCTCACTCCTTTACTCTTCACCTTCCTTGAGGAATGCGTTTATAATTAGGCATAATAACCGTTTCGAACATGCGGAGAATTTTATGTTACGTTTTGATTTGGTTGAAATTGTTCTCCCGTTGATTTTTGATGTCTTTGAACGATTCTGACGTTCTATCGCAATCCTGTGAATGCCCGATATGGTAATTTTTATCATTTAATTTTTGTGTTTTTTCATAACAATGATTCTTAATACCAAGGATAATTTTTGACATCCTCCCCTGTGTGCTGTCTAGAGAATTCACATCCATCCTAAACTGCGGTGTTCAGAAGTTCACTACATACCTAAGTGTGGTCTCACTAGATATATATATATATATATATATATATATATATATATATATATATATATATATATATATATATATGACTGTGATATGTGTGTTTTTATTTCTGAAAATAATTTCAAGGATTCAGCTTTGCATGTGATTGTATTATTGTCTCCTATTCATCAGATGACGAGAAATACATGAAAGTTTTATTCGTGTATCTAGTCGTCTATATATTCATTTGTCTAAGGAGGGGTAAAATGTTTGGTGAGGTTGGCTAACACCGAGAATCACACTGCTAACATTGCGTTGTCATGTTGGTGAATGGGATTAAGTATTAAGAAAGGCGGGTCAGCGATTTGGCAATATGTTCGTGGTGTTCCCAGAAGTGTTTGTGGCTACATGTCTGTCCTCTTGTCATTTTTCATCGTGGAAGCGCACAAAACATTATAGCTATTTCCCTCATTTTGGTCGCCAGCAGACGACTGCAACTTTCCAGGAGTATTGTGATTTGCACTTGAAAAAAAATTGGGTTGTGTTCTTTTGTTTTGAAAACTATTCTAACTTTATCATGTGAACAGAATTCACGTAACAAAGTACTTATTCGTTTTCATGACGAATAACTGCCTTTCCCAGTAAACAGAATAGGAAAGTAGATTACATCCGCTCGCACAGGGAGTAAAAGAACCGAAATAGCCAACCAAAAACTTTGCATCTGTTTCAGTAGAGTCATTTAGTTTTCTGTATAACTAACTCATGACCAATCTCCATGAAAGAGTCTCAGAACCTTTCTAAAGGCTCCTACAGACCAAGACTGCGATACTAACAGTGGCAAGGAAGTGTACAATCCTTTGAAGTGAAAAATTCTTTGAGGAATCCGTACTCCCAAATATACAGTCCCGCCAAAGTGACATTGCACTTACAGTATAACCTCTTGCAGGTTGTGTGTGTGTGTGTATGTATATATATATATATATATATATATATATATATATATATATATATATATATATATATATATATATATATATTGCAAAGGTCACAGTGATCGCATGATCTAGTATTTGCTGATAACTACAAGGTAAATGAAACACGTTAAGTCCCAAATGCATTTTCGTGTATAATCATTCTTGTATCTCCCCTGACGATGTCTTTATATAGGAAAGTGCACTTGGGACTTGTAATCGTATTTCATTTTCCTCGTGGTTATCAGCAAGCGCAGACACACACACACACACACACACACACACACACACACACACACACACACACCCACGTGTGTGTGTATATATATATATATATATATATATATATATATATATATATATATATATATATATGTATATGTATATTAATGGGTGCTTTGAATGCAAAGGTGAGAAATGTGGCAGTTCAGGGTATAATTGATGTACATGGGGCGTTAAGTGTTGGAAATGAAGAGCTTGTGGATTTTTTGTGCTGAAAAAGGACTGGTGATTAGGAATACCTGGTTTAGAAAGAGAGAGATATACATAAGTAAACATATGTGAGTAAGATTACGTGTTAATTGATAGGCGCGTGAAAGAGAGACTTGGATGTTAATGTGCTGAGAGGGGCAGCTGGAGGGATGCCTGATCACTATCTTTTGGGGGCGAAGGTGAAAATTTGTAGAGGTTTTCAGAAAAGAAGAGATAATGTTGGGGAGAAGAGAGTGGTGAGAGTAAGTGAGCTTGGAGAGGAGATTTGTGTTACGAAATACCAGGAGAGATTGAGTGCGGAATGGCAAAAGGTGAGAGCAAATGACGTAAGGGGAGTGGGTGAGGAATGGGATGTATTTAGGGAAGCCGTGATGGCTTGCGCAAAGATACTTGTGGCATGAGAAAGATGGGAGGTGGGCAGATTAGAAAGGGTAGTAAATGGTGGGATGAAGAAGTAAGATTGTTAGTGAAAGAGAAGAGAGAGGCGTTTGGACGACTTTTGCAGGGAAGTAGTGCACAACCATATCTATAGACTATGCCTCACAACCATATAACATTGTTGGAACCGCTTTCCTTTCAAACATACCCATTCTTGCTCTTCGAGATAACTCTCTCGCTTTCCACACATTCTTCAGCGCTCTTTGAACCTTCGCCCCCCTCATTCACCCTGTTACACACTTCTGCTTCCATGGTTCCATCCGCTGCTACGTCCACTCCCAGATATCCTCCAGTTTTCTCCATTCAAACTTACCTCTCAATTTATTTGTCTCTCAATATTAAACCTAATAACCTTACTCTTATTCACATTTACTCTCGACTCTCTTCTTTCACACACTTTACCAAACTGTCACCAACTTCTGCAGTTTCTCACCCGAATCAGTCACCAGCATTGTATCATCAGCGAACAACTGACTCGCTTCCCAAGCTCTCTCATCCCCAAAAGACTGCTTTCTTGCCCCTCTCTCCAAAACTCTTGCATTTAACTCCCTAACCACTCCATTCATAAACAAATTAAACAACAGTGGAGGCTTTACGCACCCCTGCCGCAAACCGACATCCAATGGAAACCAATCACTTTCCTCCCATCCTACTCGTACGCATGTCTTACAGCCTCGATAAAAACTTTTCACTGTTTCTAGCAACTTACCTCCTACACCATATACTCTTAATACCTTTCACAGAGCAACTCTATCAGCTCACTCATATTCTTTCTCCAGATCCATAAATGCTACATACAAATCCATTTGTTTTTCTAAGTATTTCTCACATGCATTCTTCGAAGCAAACACCTGATCCACACATCCTCTACCACTTCTGAAACCACACTGCTCTTCCCCAATCTGATGCTCTGTGCATGCCTTCACCCTCTCAATCAATACCCTTACATACAATTTTCCAGGAATACTCAACAAACTTATACCTCTTTAATTTGAACACTCACCTCTATTCCCTTTGCCTTTGTACAATGGCACTATGCATGCATTCCGCCAATCCTCTGGCACTTCACCATGAACCATACACACAGTGAATATCCTCACCAGCCAGTCAACAACACAGTCACCCCATATATTATATATATATATATATATATATATATATATATATATATATATATATATATATATATATATATATATATATATTCCTATGAGTCCACGGGGAAAATGAAACACGAAAAGTTCCCAAGTGCACTTTCGTGTAATAATCACATCATCAGGGGAGACACAAGAGAGGAATACAACAGTCAGTTGATATACATCGAAGAGACGAAGCTAGGACGCCATTTGGTAAACATGTGATTGTTTATATATATATATATATATATATATATATATATATATATATATATATATATATATATATATAACAGGACGGAGCAGGTTGGCGGACATGGCGTTTGTGTGTGTGTGTGTGTGTGTGTGTGTGTGTGTGTCTCAATATTAGGCCTACCTCAGGACGGCCTATGTCGCCAGGGTTATGAACCATTATGATAGCTTGGGGTCACTCCACGCTTCACTCACGTATCGAAAGATCACCGATTAAAGATATTCCTGTAGAATTGTTTAGTTAGTAGGAAACAAAACTTTAGAGTTTAAGAATGATTAAAGTAACAATAAAGGTGACAACGAAAATATATTGCGTGTTTAAAAGTGTAAAAGCGAATTAGTGGAGTAATCAACCACGGAAACTTGAAATAATTGCCTTGGTAATACAACAAATGGCATCCTACATTACGCAGAATAGAAACGGGGGCTAGTGAATATCCAACCACCTTGGAGACAGGTTTGCCCAGCCCAGGGGGTAAAACGCTAACATATATCATGAATTCCGGTAAGCCATACCTCGCTCTTACACAGGATGTCATTATAAAGTGTGCAAGGCTCGTCCTCTTGTAAAAGCAACGAGCCAATAGTATGTCTGCAAGAGACACTGATAACTTCGTTTCCAACAGGGCAACACTACGGGTGGAACTACAGAAGGGGCCGCGGACCAATTTGGGACTAAATAGAATCTTGCATTGTGTGGACGGAAACAGTGAGCTGTACAAAGGACGTGTGTGGGAGCACCGCGCTAAATGTAAAATTGTACGTACAGGCCGACTTGACCTGGGGAACGTTGGCCATCGCTTGGCAAGGACCGCCGCATCCCCGTGTACTTGCAGATAGAATTGACCGTAAGTACATGTGTAACCAGTTGATGCTCCCTTAAGTAAACTTTTACCGCCGAAGACTAAGCAGAGTCGCTCGTCAGTTTTATGCTGTGCGGTAGGAATTATAGTATGCTGCTTGTTTTGAATTCTAAGTGCATTAAGTAAATATTCCCTTACACCGGTGAATTATCAGGGTATTTTAGTTATTATTAGCTTATATGTTAAGATGCATGCCATATTATTCTAACACTGTTAGTAGCATTAAATATCAAATGTAAGAATGTTTGCGGCCTTTCCTTAGCGTACAGGAAAGTGAGTGGTCACAGTAGGCTTGGCAGTTCATTGTCCTAATTGGGTCATAAATTTTCTTATTTAGAAGTTTTACTTAAACCATGGCTTATGGGCCCCCAGGTAATCTTACTTGACCGTCATCAACTATCAAGTAACGACTCTTCTTTATGCCCCTACAATTGGTAGCAAAAGCGTTGTTGCCTAGTAGACTACTCGCGTTGTGTAGGCTAGGGAAGATGGAAGCTTGGATAGGATTACTATTAAACATTATATGGGTGGCAACACCAGCAGTGACGGTGTTGATCACCATGTGGGGTTTAGTGATGAGTGGCAGTGACAGTGGGTGGAGTCAGCACTCCCTCCCACCCATAAGTTGGGACAGAGAGGAGCTTGATACAGGGTGGGGAGAAGTGGAGACCGAACGAAGTTGGTGAGATAAAAAAATATCCGTGATTGTTGGAGTGCTTTTCCGAGCCAAAAAATCGACACAGGTGTCTGGGGACGTCTCGGAATCCGAACGAAGTCGGTGAGATAAAAAAAAAAGTGAAAATATGCAGTTTTCTGAGCCTAAAGCCGACACAGGTCCGGACCTATGGTGTCTGGGTATGAGTCGACATGAGGAAGGTTTTTTAAGCATATATCAAGGATCAATAGTAACACTGGGATTGCTTAGTAATGTATCACTATTGAGCTACGAAATTATGAGCTAGCGAGTCTGTTGGCATTCTGGTTGTGATGGTATAAACGAAAACCTTTGGTTTGTAAAATGTTGGTTGTTTCATCTGTATACATTCTATTGTATAAGTAAAGTTTGGGCTGATAAGCCTCAAAAAAAAGGTTTTCAACCTTTTTTATACTGAAGTGATCTAATCTCATTTTTCATATTTCACTCATGCTAACCCCAAAATTATAATATTTCATGACATCCCTATCCCATATCAAATTCCTTAAGATAGCTTGTTTATAATTTGTGTTACTATAAAGCAAATTGATTAATTCATACAGTAGGAACATAGAACAATCTTTTAACCTGTCATGACCAATATTAGATTGCTGATATACTGCAAGAAAACTAAATATGTCACTATGTTATGATATGTAAGTGAAAGCTTATGCAGTCTTCAGAAATATCTTTGGCTCTCGGTAATACCGTGGCAACCTGGGCAGAGAAGACACTGCTATAGAATAATGATTTAAGTTACTAGAATATAGGGTGGTACGCCGGTCGAAGTCTTTATTGTATTAGTGTCTACAAAATACTTGTTGTGTTCGGAAAATTTGGGTTGACAATCCACATACGAGTTTTTGTGGGTTGGTTGGTAGGTTCACACAAAGGGTTTTCCACATTCAGTGTTTATTGGTTAGTAAGTCTGTACACTGCGTTAATGTGTTAACTAAACATCTTTTTTTTTATATACTATTCGGCCGCTTCCCTCTTTAGCGAGGATGAGATAGGAACATACGAATGAAGGCCTCATTCGCTCCCATCCATTCTCTTATCTGTCATGCGTAATGCACTGAAACCACCACAACCCGCTATCCACATCCAGGCCCAACAGACATTTCCATGGTTTCCCACGGCCACTTGGCAAGCCCTGGTTAAGTATAGGTCGTGTGAAACATGGGTTCATAGATACTAAACTTTTGTTCCATTTTTGTGAAAAGTGAGGTTTTGAGTTCACAGATTTTCTTTTATGAACGTCATACGTTAAGCAAGTTTCGGAGCGACGGTGAGGGCATGAGTGCTTTTTTATGTCAGTGTTGAGTGTGCAATGTATGAGATTAAAAGCCTACCCTTTCAACAGTGAATGGAAAGAAAGACATTTTGTTCACGGATGTTGAGAGAAAATTCCAAGTTTATTTTCCTGTCTTAGTTTTTTTCACTTTCGATGAAACATAATGGCGAAAACTTCAGAAGCACTTTTAGAGAAATTATAGGAAATTTGGCGCCTCATTACCTGACTAATTTCGGAATTGGCGGGAAGAAAGTGGAGGACTTAACAGCAAAATCAAACATCCGAACCGGCAGTTTTAACAAGGCATGAAGTGAAATTTACTGATGCTACAAAAGTCTTTTATTATTGCTCAATTGTTAACAAGTTAATGAAAAGTTAAATAAGGGCAAGATGTTCAAAGAGATAATGGCATCTGGTGCACACTCCGTTTTTGCCTTATTTAAAACAACGTTTTTAGTAATTAAAAAAGAAAAAAAAGACTATAGCTCACCTGTAACAGAGCAACTATGAGGATTTAGACTACCCCAAAACAACATGGAAGATTAATTGTGAAAAAATATTACCAAAATACATTCGGTGTTCAATGCATCCATGAGAATCAATTCCAACTTAAATCCATGGGAATATCGGACAAACCCAGTTGGTGTTTATGTTCAAGATGGTTTTCACTGATTTCTTTGTCAAAGACGAGTTACTTAGAATACTGCCTGAAAACAGGTGTTTATCAGACACTCACAACTACGCTGCAGAGAGTTACATGGCTAAGCAGAGGCCAGTGTCTACCTGCATGTAGGCAGGACACCTTCGGTGGTAGGTACAGGAATGGGTTTTTCGTCCTTTGTAAGAAAGATGACACTTTTCCAAATCCTCCGCTGAGAAATGTTATCCAACAGTTAGCTTTGTGAAAGGCAGTTCTGGACTTTAAACACATCCTGAATGGTGTAGTTTAAAGAATCGACTCAAATGGGACGCCAGTTTTGTAAAACAGAGATGTAAGATACGTCTGCGGCACATTGAAGCTGATAATAAAAGACCTCATACCACACACTGAAGTTTGATTGCTCAGTAAACTAAAAGTGCTTGCAAGGTCTCTGGACCTAATGGAAGAGATGGAGGAGATCCCGAAGTCCAAAACTTAGCATTAAGTTAATGACAACTTTTGGTTAATGGAATCTCTCTTATACAGATCTAACTCTAAAATTAAACTGTTTGAAACTGAAACTCAGGATAAAAAGAATTCAAATGACGTGATTGATCAAAACGTAGATATGCAAATTTTAGATTTACAGTTAACAAAACTAGATTGTTTATGCTTCTATAATCTGAACAATAAACGTTAAGGGTTGGTAGATTACGCGTTACTCCTTGTCTTTTTAGCGAATGATTTAAGAAAGAATTGGTGGTGATTTCAACTGTTCTGTAACATAGAACCAAATGGGGAGCTTTCTGGTCAACGTTTTCGAAGCCAATGTTTACTGGAAAATAATTCAGATTGAATGAAAGATTTTCAGCCGGAAATTGTAAACATTTAGCTCGACTTAATGTTAACATAAACAAACCTTTTCTTTTTTTAGATCTCATGGAAGTGTATTAACAAAGTAGAAAAGATGAACCTGTCGATGTCCATCGACATGTATATGAAAACCACAACCATCAGTTATAAAGGAAACAAAATCAAAGTACAGGTAAAGACTGTCGGACTCTCATCTCGCACGTCTGACAAACTGCCACCTGGCCTTTTCCTCATGACTGTAACACGCTAATGAAAGAAATTAAGAGTCACGTCTCGCGCCAGGAAAGTTTTCCCAAAGTCTACGATGTTCTTTTTAACTCTCTCTCTCTCTCTCTCTCTCTCTCTCTCTCTCTCTCTCTCTCTCTCTCTCTCTCTCTCAACCTATATATCTATATCTATCTATCTATATATCTATCTTTATATATATATATATATATATATATATATATATATATATATATATATATATATATATACACGAATAAAGTGCATATAAACGCGCACCTTCATAGAACATGCACACCTCCAACAGCAGAAGAGGGTGTATTGAAATTGTTTGCTCACATGGAGAGAACGAGTGAGGAAAGATTGACAAAGAGGAATATACATATGTCAGAAGTGGGAAGAAAATGGAGAACGAGAGATTAAAATAAAAATGGAAGGACGAAGTGAAAAAGATTTTGAGCGATAGGGGCCTGAACATGCAGGAGGGTGAAAGGCGTGCACGGGATATCGTGAACTGGAACGATATGGTATACAGAGTTCGATGTACTGTCAGTGGTCTGAACCAAGGCATGTCAAACGTCCATGGAAAGGTCTGTGTGGACTGGTTGTAGTTAGGGAACTGTTCTTGACGATCTGAAAAGCTAATCTTTTGTTCACACTTCGGCAGGATGGTTACTTAAGTTCACCGCACAGTGCGGAAGTAAATGACGTCGGAAGCTGTAGACGTTCTTCGTGTCCGTTTACTGTTTGCTATATCTGAACGAATGGAATAAATGCGGTACTTAATCACAACTGTTCATGTTGTTTCTTCCTGCAATTTCGCCCCTACTTTGAAGCCCTACCCACTTTACAACATACAATCTATGGAGTTAAAGCCACTCGATATATCACCTCTAGATATTATAAGAAATTCATTGATACCAGCTTCGATAAATTTTCTGTTAAAAACACGAGTCCGTATCACTAAATCTTTCTCTGTATTGATAACTAGAAATGTTGCAGTGGTGAAAACTGCACATACATATTCTAAAAGCGTTACTTATCCTGGATGGCAAAACTCAGGTATATTGCAACAAAAGAAGATATCAAATTGAGAGGTTAATCTATAACAAAGGAAGAGATTAATTCACAAAGAAAGAGGCTAATTCATAAGTGCTCGAAGACTACAGCAACTTCAGCATTGATAATAATAACGTGAATTTTTCCTTGAAATGGTTTGCATGACGTCCATCAGGAGAGTTGGTGCTGTGCGGCGGCCAGCTACACATATGTGGTCGATAGAAACAAATGACATCTTTATCAATAACAAGACATTAACCCTACCATAACTTGCAGCTTAGTTATTGTAAGTTAGACGAGAGCAGATGAACTATTCCTTGAAGGACCACATAGTAACTCAGTTATCATGCCATGACCAGTAGTCAACATCGAGGAATTTTTTTTTCTTTTCTTGCGTAGTTCCATGAGTGGCAGAGTTTGAGGGGTTGGGGGGCATCATAATGTTTCCAATGGATTTCAATACGGTGTTAAGAAATGCGGGTTTTGGGTCGCAGGGAAAGAGTTGGGTAAGCGTATCGTGGGTGAGATACTTGTAAAACATTAACAGAACCCTAAGATGTCCACGCAACAGTCTTCGCCAGCCAAGATTTATGTGAATCTTGCAAGAACAATTACAGAGCCCGGGAGCTGTTTGTACATCACCCCCCCCCCCCCAAAAAAAAAGGATTACAGAAGGTCAGCGAGAGCTGTCAGGACTAGCTAGGATATTTTTCATTTTTCGCTTTTTTCCGTTTAATTCTGCTTGTTTCTGTAATGACCCTGAATTTAACTTAATCAGCGATGATCACCGCCACAGTTCTTCCCTACTGAAGACTGAAAGATTCAAATTTACGACGTCAAACTTGACCCTTCCACCTTCCACTGGAGCCAACACCAGCTAGGCTCTGGAAGGTTCAACACAAGAGCAGAGATGAAGTGTGGCGTCTGGGAGCCGAGGCAACCTACCAACAGGTCTCTCCTCGGGTCTACCAGCCACCCGGAAATAACATCAGTAGCATTCCTTACTTTGTGTTGAACTGCCTTGTCGTCCAGTATCAGCTGTCTGTGTTATAATGAATATATATAATGTGATTCGGTTTTTCATTCATCTACGTATTTGTTGGTGAGGGTCGAAAACGATAGGTACTCTTCTGACTCGGAAATTAATTTAGTGCCAGTTCACACGTAATGGGTATCAACCTCTTTGACATCACTGGATATAAACTAAATCCATTAGTTTCCCAGTTATTAATGGATACATATATTTTTGGAATATCCACATACTCAGGGTGGCTGGGGAAAGGCTTTTAACTTCGGTGTAGCAAAAACTGATGCCATTTCTGGATGTCTGGGCGCCTTGACGCATGGCTGGTGAGTTACAATAATATATCACTCGCTCTCGGGGAGGGGGGGATAATAGAGGAAGGCAGCTCGTCTGAAGTGTGAGGGGTCGAGTCACTCACAGCGTCAAGGATGTAGTCACGGTCCGTGGTGATGGCTGGGAGGGGAGAGAGAGAGAGAGAGAGAGAGAGAGAGAGAGAGAGAGAGAGAGAGAGAGAGAGAGAGAGAGAGAGAGAGAGAGAGAGATTTCAGTCGGCCAAAGGAAAGGTGAGGCAGTCGTTTACCTCATTAAATGTTACATGAGAAAAAGAGTAACGAGCACCACCTTACTGGTTGGTTGGCCTTTTCTTTTATTATTACTGAGGGGCAAAGGTTATTAGGAATTATTTTTCACTTTTTTTCTCTCTATATCTATCTATCTCTTTCTAAGAGTAAATTAAAGGAGGAAAGGGAAGGAAAATGAATTAAAGTCAAGAAGAGAAAGGAAGGTGAATTGGCAAAAAGTGAGAGAGAGAGAGAGAGAGAGAGAGAGAGAGAGAGAGAGAGAGAGAGAGAGAGAGAGAGAGACAGACAGACAGACAGACAGAGAGAGGGGGGGAGGGAAAAACGAAGAAAGAATGAGAGAAAGAATTATTCATCTATGAAAGAGAAAAGAAAAATAAACAAAAGTCTGAAAAATGTAGAACCGCCGCTTAAAAATGGGTGTTTTATGGCCTGTAGTCTGGAGAGGTTTTACAGGATTATGGCGGGAAAAATGGATGACGATGGAGAAATTATCTTTCCCAGATTGTGTGTGTGTGTGTGTGTGTGTGTGTGTGTGTGTAAGAGAGAGAGAGAGAGAGAGAGAGAGAGAGAGAGAGAGAGAGAGAGAGAGAGGACGTGGAAGTACATGGAGAAGACAGACAACAGAAGGGCTTGTTATAGGTTGTCTTTTATGAACTTAAATTTTTCTCTTCCTTTCTTAAGTGAGTGAGATGAGGACAGAACGATGAGGAGACTCAGCCCCCAACTCTGTACGTCTCCTGGCAATATCAGTCAACAAGAAAAAAATGTCGAAGATTAACCAGGCATTCGTGAGGTAAGTCTGCATGGAATGTAACAGGAGAACACGAAAGTCTTGCTATAAAATCCTACTGCACTATCCAACCCTCTGTTGCGCTGCAGTGTATTTATAGGGATTGGAAATACAGAATATGAATTAATATATGTTTTTTTTTCTATGCTCTTTCAGTGATCCATGAACCAATGAAAAAATGGTCTGGTTTTTGAATGTATTTATAGTCTGGAATAACAACTTTTGCCGGTGACTTATTGTGCATTGCATCAATTTGGAAAGAGTCTTTATCCAACGTCACTGTTCCTCCTTTTAACTAAATTCAACTCCATTTGGGCTAAATCTTTTTATTATTTTTTCTTTTTTTGTATTTCACAAAGATCTTCGTGATTCACGTCGTCGAATATATTCAAAACCTTAAAGACTTGTACCAGGTCGCCGCAAAGATCGCTTCATAAAGGAGGTCCAATATTCTTCTCATCTCTTAATATATATTTTCTCAGAGATGGAATCAGTTTTGTTACTCGTCTTTGTACTTGTTCCAGTTAATCCTCCTCTTTCTTGTAGATTGTGGACCTGAATCGGACTGTACACTTCAAGTTTGGTGTTACTAAAGTACTCAAAAAAGGGTAATATTTGTTTTTTTGGTAATTTGCAGTCGCTGTTCGTAACTATAAAAACTAACCAAATGATTTCCATTTTTCTTACTCGGATCGTTGCAGATCATAATTCCTCGATCCTTTCCTTCATTTGCTTCAGTTAACGAATTTCCAAATACTTCGTTGTTCTCTGTATTCTTATCTCCAAAGTGCGTAACTTTACATTTGTCCACTTTTGCCATTTCGAAATACTGACCATTTTGCTAATTTGTCAAGATCTCTTTGAACTATTTCACAGTCCTTCCCATTTACAGCTTGACCTCCCAGTTCAGGTACCGTTCGCAGATTTGGATGTCTGAGATCTTTGAGACCCAAAGGCACACCACTCGTCATTTTCAGCCAGGGTGAGGCTTCATTTTAAAACTACACCTTCCATCATGTTGGTGAACCAAACACTAATCCATGCACATAGGTCGTCCGTTCTTCCATGTGATCTAAGTTTACATAAGTTTCTTGTATGGCACTTTATCCAATGCCCTATGGAAGTCTAGAGATATTACATTAAAGGTTACTTGTTAGACCTATTTGCCATACATAGCATTGGAAAAATGTATTCAGATTTGTTAGACAAGACTTTTCGTCGTGGAAGCTCTGCTGGTTGCCCGACAGTATTTCGTGATCTCAAGACAAATGTCACAGTCTTTGTCTAATTATGTTTCCATCGTTTTATCTGGAGCCGACGTGAGGAGGCCAGATGGGTGGTCATTCAAAGCATATTCACTATCTCTCTCGTTCTCTTCAGGAGTGATATTCGCCACTTTCCAGTCTTTAGATATCATACCTTCCGTAAGTAATTTGTTAAATGACTTCTTTTTCCTTTAAACTGGATAATGGTTTGGCGTCTCGCCTCCTTCAAGAATCATGGAGCTAGATTTTACAAGGAATCAGTCGATTTTTCTTGTTGTTATTGTTGGGTTACTCTGGTAACGGTATCTTAATACTTCACAACATTTTCTAAACCTTGATATTCTCGTCACTAGACCCTCAAAAAAAAAAAAAAAAAGGTTCAGGTATGCATGTAACGTCTTCGACTATACATAGGAAGTTGAAGGTTGTATTGAAGCACTGAAGGTTGTATTTAGCACGGAAGCCATAGCCTTGTTGTCATGGGTTACTTTACCATATTAGGTTATCAGTCGTCCTACTGTATCATTTGTGTTCCTTTTTTTTTTTTATCTTACGTGTCTATAAAATTTCTTTGGGTTCAATATTGATGGATCTTTTTTTCTAGGTGACATTTACTTTGTCTTATGATCATTAAATATTCCCTTCATATTTCCACCAGCATTTTACGATTTACATTCTTTCATTTACTCTAATTCTTTATCTATTTCCTTTTTTTTCGTTTGGCGAATTCCTTCTATTTTCTAGCCATCTAGGCTTTCTCTTTGAGTTTACACCACCTCTTCTCATAATTCCTCGAATAGTTTCCGTCGCAGTGATGAGTGATTTGTCTTCAGGTGTATTCCAGTTTGTATCTCTCATCTTGCATCTTATTTTCTCAGAGAGAGAGAGAGAGAGAGAGAGAGAGAGAGAGAGAGAGAGAGAGAGAGAGAGTGTTTAATACACATCCCAGATCTTGAGCCAGACAGATGGGACTTGCCATGTAAACAAACTCAACAATAGTAGAGAGAAGTCGAGAGTTTGATGATTACGAACTCGCTTAAGATCCTTCATAGGCCGCACTGCGTCTCCTTATAGCGATGCTGTTCACTAGAATAACAGAGGGCCAATTACGATAATGGAAAATTCTAATTAGGCAGCAAGGACTGTAAAATACATACATATAGGATCATTGTACAAAATGATAGCAATATAAGTGATTATAGTAAATATCTCCACTTTTATGTCGTAGTTTGATAGTTAGTGTATTTATCCATGTCCTAACGAAAACACTATTACAAATTTTCACTTTTTTGTTCGTGGATAATAAGTCTTATTTTCTAATTATGTCTGAAAAGTATAGAGCATGGCTATTATTCCCTTGAAACTTTGCTTTTGTGATCAGAACAGTGATATTTTGAAATTTACCTATCTTTCAGAACATTCCAAATAGATTCAGTGCTGAGTAACTGATACAGAATTCTCTATAGACGTTTCAAATAGTATGATTAGTAGTATAAGTGACCTTAAGCCATCTAGTTCAGTTTAGGTCTAGCTACTTAAGTGGATACATGTATATACATTTTTCTAAGATGGCATCTAGAGGCTGCAAGCATCCGGCAGACGCATTTTGCTTCTTCTGCATGGTGGACCCTTCCAAACGTTGGACTGGCAAGAATGAACCTGCTATCACGTGTATGGACCTTCACTGCACATCAAATTAGGCGTTATGAAACAATTTGTCACACATCTAGATAATGAGTCTGCAGCCTGCAAGTACCTTCAAGACTTCTTCCCTAAGCTGTCTGAGGCAAAGGCCAAAGCCGGTGTCTCCATAGGACCACAGACAAAGAAGATTCTGGAGCGCAAGGAATTCCCCAAGAAGCTCACTAGGAAGGAGAAAGTAGCTTGGTACAGCTTTGTTGCAGTGGTTCGGGGCTTCCTGGGCCATCACTGGTTGAGACTATGATGAAGAACTACGGCAAAATGGGCTGCTTCGTGTCCCAAAGTCCATATCCTTGACGCTCATCATGATAAATTAAAGGAGAACATGGGAGCGTATTCGGAGGAACAAGGCGAGCGCTTCCACCAAGATTTACTGGACTTTGAACGCTACACATAACGAGAACATGATGGGAAATAATGTGTGGTCTGATTCGTGAAAGTTCTATATGATACAATCGTAAATCTCAAAAAATCTACTCGCTCCTAAATATTTTGTGATCACTTTTGTTTAACATTCGTGTAAATACAAGTTTATTTTGATTCATGTCTTGTTGTTTTTCTGTCTTTATGTGGGGAAAAATTTGTAAGTTCGCCCGTTGTCCAATTGAAAATAGGTAAATTTCAAAATATTACTGTACTGGTCCCAAAAGCAAAGGATTAATAGCCTTTTTTCTCTACTTTTTAAGCATAAGCAATTAGGAAATAACACTTACGACCCAGGAACAAAAATTGTGTTCCACAGTGTAATTCTATTTACAATCTCCCTTATCTAATTACCAATTCCTTTTTTCTCTTCTGTCTTTCAGGCCGCGGGAGAGACAAATGAGGGCCGTGTGTGGCCAACGGACGGAGTCGTAAATACCCCTGAAGCCTACACGGTGTCAACCCGAGGATGGAGGCAGCAGCAGCACTGGACGATGTAGGAACAGCAACTGCAGCCCGGCTGTACTGTGATCATGAACATCACTTCAGCAACACTCCTTCATCCTACGCATCATTCGGAACTGGAACGTTCCACCACGACTGAAAATCAAAGGTATGACTCCATGAAGTTACTACTTTATAGCAAACCTTAACATGATTCTCTCCGAGACGCTTCTAGTAATTTAGTCGACTGATGAACTTTGATGATGGGTGTAAGTGTTAGCATGTAGCGATACTGTAAGGATAGAGACAGTCATCACGACTGCCCAACCTTGAGTCACCAACGGTCGTACAGTTATTATGTGACGAAGTCCCATGACAACAGAGTATAGAGTCTAGCTGGCTGTCGGGGTACACAACCAGCCACCTTTCGTAACCAGAAAGTTACTTATGTATGGGGAAAGAACCAGTTCTATAGATTAGAGTAAGCGGATCAAGGTTCGGAGATCGGATTGGAAGATCAGTTAAGTTGGCTTTTCATGGACTCGACTCTGTTAGGTGTGTAGATTTAGAACCTCAATAGATAATGAGAGAAGTAGTTCGCGCGAGGAGGAATTAGTCATTTGTATTACCAGGGCAACTGTTGAGAGTAGTTTCCAGAATAGGACTCTCATTATTTAAGAAGCAGACGTAACATTTTGTGTAATGTGGGGCGTCTAAGATATTTTAGAAGTTACAGTGTGATATCAGGTCCACTTGTGTTGAGTGGTGAAGATGTAAACCCAACATGTGAGATGAGGAATTCGTGAGAAGTGGGAGGGGGGGGGGGGAAGGAAAGTATAAAAAGAAATAGGAGAAAATTGGGTTTAAGAGGCAACAAACCTATGTTGCTTCTGCCCAACTGGATGATCTCCTTCAAATCTAATTTCGAAGCGATACTTATGACGAAACGAGACGTACGCAGAGCAAGAGACGGCGGAAAGGATTCGAGAGAATTGGAAAATTGTGCTGTTGTCATTAGTGTATGAACGCAACTGGTTGTCTGTTCACAAAATTGATAAAAACGAAGAGCGTAGGAGAGGCGAAGGGTCCATAGAGGCAGGCGGTCCTGTTGGTTGGGAGAGGGTGGGGGGGGGGGGGGGGAGAGTTTAATCCGTCGACAATTACAAGGATATATAGAGGAAGGTAGAGGTAAGAGGAGGCCAGAGTGAGACCAAAAAGATACCACATCAATACCAATGCCGTGAAAAACTTTCGACCAGACGTTAGTAAGACGTATGAATACGTTGGATGTAGCCTTTAACAGAGCCATAATGGTGATCAGGTGGAAGAATGTGAGATGCACCATATAGTAACGTTACTTTAGATTCCTTTACTCTCTCTTCAGCAAGCTTGTTTTATAGTTCCGGTGGTAATCTTGTTCCCCTTTGCTACGCTTAGGCTTGACTCGGTTCTTTGAATAATGTGACCATCACCTCATCCAACTGAACATAAACTCTTTCCCCTCTCAAGCTCAGAGGCAAACAAGGCTTCTGGACTGGATAATACACCTGCTCGTATCCTGTATAGGAAGTAGTCTCTGATCCTTGCTCGATTGTTTCGGCTGTATGAAAACCCAAACAATCCCTTCATTTTTTCTGAAACATGGCTTGGTTCATTCCATCCTTAAGTGATGAGACAGCGCCAAGCGCTCTCAATTCTCCCTTGTCTAGTGTTTTGAAAAGTTTCCCTAACCCTTACTTTCTTATACACTTAGAATCACATTTCCTTTCAGCTCACCATTCAGGCTCCTGCGATGTAAAATTTAATGGTAAGCATCACTTTTAAGTGACCTGACTTTGTTACTTCCAGTGAATATTTTGCTGTGGCCCTCGACATCCCTTAAAAACTTGAAAAGGTTCTTAGCATAAATTTTGACCTGTTAAACCTCCTCCTGGCTTTTTCAGCATCGTTCTCTTTCCAGTCGTTTCATCGTGGTAGCTGATGGAGCAATACCTCCCTCTCCTCCCACGTTGAGCTGAGTTACTTGGAGTTTTGTCCTCTCGCTTACCATCTTTATTCTACTCATTAAGGATCTTCCTTCTTCATCCCCCCAACCCTACTCAGTCATCTTGAAGAATCCACTCTACGTATGTCAACTCTCGTTCCCATCCAAACTCCGGAGCTCATTCTTCAGACTCTCATTGAACATATTTGCTCTCTCAGTTTGGACCTACGCAACATCAGGAAATCGGGAAGCAGAAATTGGTTAGATTCAACAGAAATAAAACCCAGTTACTACTTATAATTTTCATCTGATTTTCACTTTTTCCTGAAATTTCTTTTGCAAAATTCCACGGTTCAAGTTGGCAATAAAGAGATGTACTGGACATTAGTATATTTCCCTCTTGACCCTTGGTGTCTCCTATACTGAACATTGTTCAGTCTGTTTCCTAAAGGCTAGGAAGAGGAGGGGTTGCTTCATAGATGCCGCAATAATCTGTTTCCTGCCAGCAGCCCTTATTTGCCTACAAGGGGCATTAGCCGCTGCAGTATGGAGTTCTGCTCATATGGCTGGCGAAGCTCATCTTTCTCCGATCACTTAACCATTGTGGAATCAAGTCTTCCTCCCTGCCAGCGGTTCATTTGTTTACCACATGGCATCCTAGCTACGTCGCTTCGTTGTATATCAACTGACTGTTATATTTCTTTCTTGTATCTCCCCTGATGCTGTGATTATTACACGAAAGTGCACTTGGGAACTTACCGTGTTTCATTTCTCGGTGGATTCGAACCTATGCCCTCGACCCTGGGCGGCAGACCATGACCATGACTTAATTCCTTTCCTTTATTAGCATGCATGAAACATCATAAAACTTTCGTTTTGAGTCTAAGTCTAGACCAAATAGTTCAAATTCCTTCAACCCTTCATGATGGTTTAAGTGTTCCATTCTGTGGAGCACTTTTGAACTTTCTCCAACTGAATCACTTCAAGTTATTTTGTCTGTGACCATACAACAATTTTTTCCGTCATCAGGTTATATTCAGTGAGATATCTTTTCATACACGATTCTTGAACACTCCTCCAGAGACTTTGAATGTATATGACGTCAGACTCACGGGTCTCTTTTGCTCCGTCAGAGTCATGAGATCCTCTGCTATGTATCAGTGTCTCCTGTCTCTCGTCTCCGTCTCATTATCATCATTCTTCTCCTCATCATCACTCGTTGCTCATATTGACGTCCTTTTCGTAGAGTATCTGGTATTCCACTTGGTCTCGATGATGAGTTTTCGTTCAGTTTGTCTTTTTCTTTTCATGTTGACATCTTCGGTTACTTCAACATCTGTGTACCAGCAAACTCGTTGAGGTAAATAAATAATTCGTTATCGATAATCTCAAGTTCATGTACTGATGATTTGTTAATATTCTCCAGGGCTGGTTCTGTTTTTTCTTTACCTTTGAAAGACCATAATTATATTTTTTTTCATCTCTGATTTGATCATACATGAAATTGGTTACTGTTCCATGTTATCAATTACTTCTCTTTATCAGTTTTCTGTTTTTCATATTCTGTTCTGGGAGTGTCCACATACTTATGATTATGTACAAAATATTGCCCGGGGCAAGGCTAACGCGTAGCGATCACCACGCATCATGCTGATTTCACAATACTGTTGCTTTCTGCTGCTACACATACTGCATAAGTGGCCATCTTCATTAAATTCAGAAAAATTTCATTTTTTCACAAACTATTTGTCTCTTCATCTTTTGACATTTTCAGTGCTCGCTCCCTCCATATTCCTAACCACGTCAAGCAAAGCTGTAAAGAATTTCTCAATATCCACATTAATTTTTTGTGTGTGTGCCTTTTTTCAGATAACCTACGGAATTCATGCATATTCAATCATGATGCATCTAATTGGTAATATTTTTATCTTAGGATATTTTCTTTTAATTTCTGTCTCTTGCCATAATTAACTTGTATATTTTTCTTCTTTCTCGACTGAATAGATCAAGTTCTTTCAATTTTTTTATATACTTCATATATCACGTTCCTTCAGCTTCATTTGATCAGCTGGTGATCATACAACACATCAGCGTTCAGTTCTACTCCTTAGTCTATGTATTAACCATTTTCATCATCATCTCTCTCTTCCTCGTAGAAGCAATCTCTCCATCGTTCCATAGTACAGGTTATTTTTCAATGTGGTTTTCAGATTACATCTGTTAGTGTATGATGACACTTAAACATATTTTCTTCACCTTGCATCTTCTTATCCACCTGTTGGACCATCGTAAGGTGTACCACCATTAAACTGTTGACTGTTCTTTGGCTTGAATCGTCATTTTTGACATGTACGGAAGTTTTCAGCGGCTATGTATGCCTGATCCACCCCATGAAATGGAGAAACGGAGTTAATGATGATGAACAGAGGTGTACGAAAACATTTCAGCCTCACCTCTTTCTCTTCTTCTGCTTCTGTCATTATCCCAGCTCTGGTGATGTCATCTGCGAAGTACCTGACTACATTGTCTTTCACCTCTTTCTCTATAGGTCAGATAGCATTATCCTAAACAAGGCTGAAGTAAGTACGTGTCTCTCTGGCGGACTCCATAAGAAAACACATCATCTGACACGGCACTTTACCATGGCTTTGAATTCAAATGTTTGTCAGAATATTTCCATTGTTCTTCAAGTAATGGACATCGCACGGGGATACATAACCTGCTCCGGTCAACTTCATTTCTCGGGAAAGAAAAAAAAGTTTAAGGGAAAGAGAGTAGATATTAATCAGGGCTCCGTAGGTGTTTGTGGACCTGACTCCTTAAGGAAGAAAGGTTATATGCAGAGGGAAAGACAAAGGGAAGAAGAGAAGTCTATGGTTAAGGTGTTCGAGGAATGGAGGTTTTATCATAACGATTACTCCTCGAGTATGATCTTTATTCATTTCGTTACTTTTTCGGAATATATCGTTGTAGTGAGATAGCACCTGAGTGTGCGTTTTTTTGTATCTAGTGCAAAATCCTTGTTGGCCTCGGATGATTTTGTTGGTAACGTAATCCAGTATGTGCTTCTTAATCATTTTCGAAAACTCCTACTGCATGTGATGTCAAACTTACTGGTCTACACTCGGGAAAATGAGAGAGAGAGAGAGAGAGAGAGAGAGAGAGAGAGAGAGAGAGAGAGAGAGAGAGAGAGAGAGAGAGAGAGAGAGACGCACACAATAAATCCTCTTTTCGAGTAAAAGGGAATGAAATGCCGACAATTAGCTACGTAACGAAGAGGAGCGCTTAAAGAAGAACAATGATCTATGGTCTACAGGGTGGAAGGGTTTTGCTGGATTATGGGAAGAAAAAAGGGATGATTAAGTATCATTTTCTCCCTCCCATAATTTTGAGTTATATCCCTAGATAAGGAACACTCCCTATTTATCACAGACGTTTTATAATACTTTTAAATGTTTCTTTATAATGAAGGCAGGCGAGGGTTATAGTTCATTTCAGCGTTATAGTACAATACCGTGAAGACAGAAAACGAGTTCATATCTATTCTTGCAAATTGTCGTTACTCGGAAGCTGGAAGTAACGAGTTACGAAACAAAGACGAGACAGAAAACTAAGGTTTCTACGATCTTGGTATTCCTGTAAACTCTGACGAAGTGCTAATGGTCTGATCCTTTGCTGAAGCACATGGCAACTGTAGCCATGCATTGTGGTTACCTAGGCGGTTACACATGAGCATCATGGTTCAGTCGACTCTCGTTGTCTTTGGTGAACTGGAACTCACGACATTGTCTCTGACTCCACCGCTTGTGCCACTAGAATTTAGCTCACGAATAATGTTACTGTCACGTTGACGGTCACGTTACGCACGCAAGTAGCTGCGTAGGCGATTGCTGATAACGTCTGGCTCTTTGTTACCCTGTCCATCCGTCTGGTGTTACATCTTTGTAGATACGAAGATGGCAATTTCCCTGGAAAGTTATATGTAGTGAGAAGCCTTCTAAACTCACAGCAGGTCATCACTACGCCACGAGAGGATCCATCAAGGTATACATATCTCAAAGGATCTTGCCAGTCGTCTGCACGAAAATCATGCTGGCTTTCACCAATCATTGGGAGGTAGAAGACCATGCACTGTCTGAGAGTCATGCAAGACGTCATACCAAGAGTCATACCTTGTCTTTCTTTTTCAGTCTCTCCAGTCACGAGGAAAATATATGAACGTTATTGAAGGGAAGAAATAAGAGACTTGGAAAAGTATTTGCGAAATTTGGAGGCAATGAGAAACTTGTCTTTCAGAATGTACCAAGTCACAGTTATTGGGGAAGACATGAGAGCATAGAGAGTTCCAAAGCTTAAAGGTGGAGAGAGAGAGAAACAAAATAGCCCAGCCACGAGTTGCCACCGGCCACACAGTACTCATGAGACGCAGCAGTTTGGCGGGTATTGCGTGGTCTACCTACAGTGGTAGGGGAATACAAGAAATCATGACTTTTTGCAGAGAGTTATACCATTGGTCATAACAGGTGGTCTGCACACACTGCAGGGATCATAATGAGGTTATGACACCATTTCTTTTTTATGTTTGCTAAAACAGCTCGAGCAACTGAATGCCCTGATCAAAAGTATCTCAATAACGACACACACGCACACACACACACACGCACACATATATATATATATATATATATATATATATATATATATATATATATATATATATATATATTATCCCTGGGGATAGGGGAGAAAGAATACTTCCCACGTATTCCTTGCGTGTTGTAGAAGGCAACAAAAAGGGAAGGGAGCGGGGGGCTGGAAATCCTCCCCTCTCGTTTTTGATTTTCCAAAAGAAGGAACAGAGAAGGGGGCCAAGTGAGGATATTCCCTCAAAGGTTCAGTCTTCTGTTCTTAACGCTACCTCGCTAACGCGGGAAATGGTGAATAGTTTAAAAAAAAAATGTATGTATTTTTTTTTTTTTTTTTTTTTTTTTTTTTTACTTTGTCGCTGTCTCCCGCGTTTGCGAGGTAGCGCAAGGAAACAGACGAAAGAAATGGCCCAACCCCCCCCCCCCATACACATGTACATACACACGTCCACACACGCAAATATACATACCTACACAGCTTTCCATGGTTTACCCCAGACGCTTCACATGCCTTGATTCAATCCACTGACAGCACGTCAACCCCTGTATACCACATGACTCCAATTCACTCTATTCCTTGATCTCCTTTCACCCTCCTGCATGTTCAGGCCCCGATCACACAAAATCTTTTTCACTCCATCTTTCCACCTCCAATTTGGTCTCCCTCTTCTCCTCGTTCCCTCCACCTCCGACACATATATCCTCTTGGTCAATCTCTCCTCACTCATTCTCTCCATGTGCCCAAACCATTTCAAAACACCCTCTTCTGCTCTCTCAACCACGCTCTTTTTATTTCCACACATCTCTCTTACCCTTACGTTACTTACTCGATCAAACCACCTCACACCACACATTGTCCTCAAACATCTCATTTCCAGCACATCCATCCTCCTGCGCACATCTCTATCCATAGCCCACGCCTCGCAACCATACAACATTGTTGGAACCACTATTCCCTCAAACATACCCATTTTTGCTTTCCGAGATAATGTTCTCGACTTCCACACATTTTTCAAGGCTCCCAAAATTTTCGCCCCCTCCCCCACCCTATGATCCACTTCCGCTTCCATGGTTCCATCCGCTGACAGATCCACTCCCAGATATCTAAAACACTTCACTTCCTCCAGTTTTTCTCCATTCAAACTCACCTCCCAATTGACTTGACCCTCACCCCTACTGTACCTAATAACCTTGCTCTTATTCACATTTACTCTCAACTTTCTTCTTCCACACACTTTACCAAACTCAGTCACCAGCTTCTGCAGTTTCTCACATGAATCAGCCACCAGCGCTGTATCATCAGCGAACAACAACTGACTCACTTCCCAAGCTCTCTCATCCCCAACAGACTTCATACTTGCCCCTCTTTCCAGGACTCTTGCATTTACCTCCCTTACAACCCCATCCATAAACAAATTAAACAACCATGGAGACATCACACACCCCTGCCGCAAACCTACATTCACTGAGAACCAATCACTTTCCTCTCTTCCTACACGTACACATGCCTTACATCCTCGATAAAAACTTTTCACTGCTTCTAACAACTTGCCTCCAACACCATATATTCTTAATACCTTCCACAGAGCATCTCTATCAACTCTATCATATGCCTTCTCCAGATCCATAAATGCTACATACAAATCCATTTGCTTTTCTAAGTATTTCTCACATACATTCTTCAAAGCAAACACCTGATCCACACATCCTCTACCACTTCTGAAACCGCACTGCTCTTCCCCAATCTGATGCTCTGTACATGTCTTCATCCTCTCAATCAATACCCTCCCATATAATTTACCAGGAATACTCAACAAACTTATACCTCTGTAATTTGAGCACTCACTCTTATCCCCTTTGCCTTTGTACAATGGCACTATGCACGCATTCCGCCAATCCTCAGGCACCTCACCATGAGTCATACATACATTAAATAACCTTACCAACCAGTCAACAATACAGTCACCCCCTTTTTTAATAAATTCCACTGCAATACCATCCAAACCTGCTGCCTTGCCGGCTTTCATCTTCCGCAAAGCTTTTACTACCTCTTCTCTGTTTACCAAATCATTTTCCCTAACCCTCTCACTTTGCACACCACCTCGACCAAAACACCCTATATCTGCCACTCTGTCATCAGACACATTCAACAAACCTTCAAAATACTCATTCCATCTCCTTCTCACATCACCGCTACTTGTTATCACCTCCCCATTTACGCCCTTCACTGAAGTTCCCATTTGCTCCCTTGTCTTACGCACCCTATTTACCTCCTTCCAGAACATCTTTTTATTCTCCCTAAAATTTACTGATAGTCTCTCACCCCAACTCTCATTTGCCCTTTTTTTCACCTCTTGCACCTTTCTCTTGACCTCCTGTCTCTTTCTTTTATACTTCTCCCACTCAATTGCATTTTTTCCCTGCAAAAATCGTCCAAATGCCTCTCTCTTCTCTTTCACTAATACTCTTACTTCTTCATCCCACCACTCACTACCCTTTCTAAACAGCCCACCTCCCACTCTTCTCATGCCACAAGCATCTTTTGCGCAATCCATCACTGATTCCCTAAATACATCCCATTCCTCCCCCACTCCCCTTACTTCCATTGTTCTCACCTTTTTCCATTCTGTACACAGTCTCTCCTGGTACTTCCCCACACAGGTCTCCTTCCCAAGCTCACTTACTCTCACCACCTTCTTCACCCCAACATTCACTCCTCTTTTCTGAAAACCCATACTAATCTTCACCTTAGCCTCCACAAGATAATGATCAGACATCCCTCCAGTTGCACCTCTCAGCACATTAACATCCAAAAGTCTCTCTTTCGCACGCCTGTCAATTAACACGTAATCCAATAACGCTCTCTGGCCATCTCTCCTACTTACATAAGTATACTTATGTATATCTCGCTTTTTAAACCAGGTATTCCCAATCATCAGTCCTTTTTCAGCACATAAATCTACAAGCTCTTCACCATTTCCATTTACAACACTGAACACCCCATGCATACCAATTATTCCCTCAACTGCCACATTACTCACCTTTGCATTCAAATCACCCATCACTATAACCCGGTCTCGTGCATCAAAACCGCTAACGCACTCATTTAGCTGCTCCCAAAACACTTGCCTCTCATGATCTTTCTTCTCATGCCCAGGTGCATATGCACCAATAATCACCCACCTCTCTCCATCAACTTTCAATTTTACCCATATTAATCGAGAATTTACTTTCTTACATTCTATCACATACTCCCACAACTCCTGTTTCAGGAGTATTGCTACTCCTTCCCTTGCTCTTGTCCTCTCACTAACCCCTGACTTCACTCCCCAGACATTTCCAAACCACTCTTCCCCTTTACCCTTGAGCTTCGTTTCACTCAGAGCCAAAACATCCAGGTTCCTTTCCTCAAACATACTACCTATCTCTCCTTTTTTCACATCTTGGTTACATCCACACACATTTAGGCACCCCACTCTGAGCCTTCGAGGAGGATGATCACTCCCCGCGTGACTCCTTCTTCTGTTTCCCATTTTAGAAAGTTAATACAAGGAGGGGAGGATTTCCGGCCCCCCGCTCCCGTCCCCTCTAGTCGCTTTCTACGACACGCGAGGAATACGTGGGAAGTATTCTTTCACCCCTATCCCCAGGGATAATATACATATATATATACATACACACACACACACACACACACGCACATACACACACACACACACACACACATACATATATATACATATGAAAAATGTAAGTATGTATATATATATATATATATATATATATATATATATATATATATATATATGCGAGTGTGTGTGTGTGTGTGTGTGTGTGTGTGTGTGTGTAGGGGTAAGCTAAACAGAAAAAACTACTAGTTACTGCTCGACGCTATTTTTAGTTGCAATTACTAGAAATTATCATTTGCTGATTGGTGCAAATGAAATTACCATGGGGGCCCATAGCCATGGTTTAAGTGAAACCTCTTAATTAAGACATTAATGACCCAGTTAGACTCATGTACTGTCAAGCATACTTTGACTACTCACTTTCCTGATGACTAAGGAAAAGGTAATAACCTTCTTACATTTAATACCTAAATAATGTGACATGAGTCCACATAACATGACAGTCAAATGTGCGTAAGCACACATTTACTGGAATATCTCAACGTCTAAATGGCAGCAACACTGCTAACATAATCAGTCATCATGCATGGGTCTGCTGTCATTATCACATCTAATATCTAAGGCTACTGATAGTATCAGAATTAATGTGGCTTGCATTCTAACAAGACTGCTAATTATACCTAAAACACCGTCATTCACAAGTGCAAGGGAATTCTTGTTAATGCACTTAGCCCATTGTCATGTACTGTAGTTCCTACCGCACAGCATAATACCAATAGGCGGCTTCGCCTCAGGTCTCTCTGGTGCTAAAAGTTCCCTCAAGTGAGCATCAACTAGTAATACATGTTCTTAGCTGGATTTTGAGTGAATTGGCTGCAGCTGAGTCTCTGAACGTGTGTGTGTCCGTGGCGTAGCGATGGACCCTCCTCCTGCAGGTCATTTCGGTCCGTGATTGCGTTTCACGCAGCCCCGTACCGCGCCCGCTGGGACAAGCGCACCCTACGAACGTCCTTGGCGCTGCCCACAGGATCGGTTGTCACACAGATAAGACTCTACCCAGCTGGGATCCTGTTTAAGATACCGGCCGTGAGTGTTGTCCCTGTAGATATTTCCTGGCTCGTTACCCCTATATATCCTTGCCTTAGCCAGTTATCTAGATTACCGACCGACCCACAGGCGAAGATGAACGGCTGGGTTGACTGTAGACCGACTGCCGCGACGAGGATTGGAACCCTATGCGCTTGACCCCAAGACGGACCGTCAATACATCATGGTTCAGAAGTGCTAACCGCTACGCCACGGAGATTCGCACTGAAACTACATCGAAGGTTGAACCAGAGATTTCACCAGGGGTCACAGGTCACACCAAGGGCTACGATCATTCATATACTCAGTCAAGACCATGGTTAGTCATACTAGGAGTCATAGCAGAAGCTTTACGAAGTGACGTGTCATACTAAGGACAAACCAGAGCTTATACTAGAGATCAAGAGACTGTTTTATCAAGGTCACACTAGGGTATCACACTATATCATGCTAAAGGGATACAAGTGAGGGTGATACGATCAAAATTGCCATCTCACCAAGGGTCACTGTAGAGCTCAACTTTTGAGATCACACATGGCCTCACACTTAGTCACTTGGGAGTCACGCTATATCAAGGAATACAAAGGAATGCAAACAGGAATACAAAGGAATGCAAACAGGAATACAAAGGAATGCAAACAGGAATACAAAGGAATGCAAACAGCAGCAGACGACGAGGCCGTCTGTGATTAGGAGTGGGTTACATTAGTACACCACATCCTACTCACGCCAGTATCATCCCTAACACGATCATACCAAGGGTATGACTGTGGCCATATCACGGATGATCGAGAAGTTGTGTACCAGGAATCACTCGGTGGATTAGATCAGTCATCACATCATGGACACATAAGGATTTCACTTGGTGCCATAACAGAACTTCATTAGTGATCACCTCTTAGTCAAACCTCAGTGACCGCGAGAGGTCACACATGGAGCCTCATGAAGGTTACAGTGAGGAATACAACAGAATTTTCAACTTTCATGTCACACATCCGACACAGCTGGAGTCGTATGAAAGGTTCAACCATGGAGGTAAAGGTCAGGGCTCCCTTAACAGTGCCTCAGTTATAAACAGTCAGGAAAAGAGAGAGACAAACATGGGACTTCGAGCGCGGGATGAATATTGGATGATAGTTGGGAGAGTGGGTCGGCTGCGGGGGCTTAAGAGCCTGGGGGGAAGGGAGAGAGGGGAGAGGAAAAGTAAAGGAGATAGAGAAGTACTGGAGGCAAGCGGGATGAGAGAAGTAAAGGATATGAGAAAGAGCAGAAGAAATAATGAATACAAGGTACGCAGACACGTGTAATTATCGAGATGCTAAAACGCAAACTTGTACATAAACAGACAGAAGCAGTTCCCCTTATGAATACTAATGTCGCTCGATACTACAATTCTGACCAAGAAAGAAATTGCGCTAGCCAAGTAGGTAACATCACCCATGGTAATGCAGAATTTATCCTCCGCCATCCATGTCTGACACTGCACCACATAAAATATTTTATTGTTCACCGAAATGTCCGTTGCTCGAGTCCTAGATGATATCTTGAAAATTGCATTGAATTTTCCTCGATACATTTGTGAGAGAATTTTGGGATCTGATGTCTTGTAAACTTTCCTTGGATATATATATATATATATATATATATATATATATATATATATATATATATATATATATATATATATATATATATGTCAGGGAGGTGAAAGCAAGAGTTTTAGAGAGAGGGGCAAGTATGCAGTCTGTTGTGGATGAGATGGCTTGGCAAGTGAGTCAGTTGTTGTTCGCTGATAATACAGCGCCGATGGCTGATTCGCGTGAGAAACTGCAGAAGCTAGTGACTGAGTTTGGTAAAGTATGTGAAAGAAGAAAGCTGAGAGTAAAATGTGAATAACAGCAAGGTCATTAGGTACAGTAGGGTTGAGGGACAAGTCAATTAGGAGGTAAGTTTGAATGGAGAAAAACTGGAGGAAGTGAAGTATTTTAGGTATCTGAGAGTAGATTTGGCAGCGGATGGAACCGTGGAAGTGGGTCACAAGGTGGGGGAGGAGGCGAAAGTTTTGGGAGCGTTGAAAGATGTGTGGAAGGCGAAAACATTATCTCGGAAAGCAAAAATGGTTATGTTTGAAGGAATAGTGGTTCCAACAAAGTTATATGGTTGCGAGGCGTGGGCTATATATAGGGTTGTGCGGAGGAGGGTGGATGTGTTGGAAATAAGATGTTTGAGGACAATATGTGGTGTGAGGTGGTTTGATCAAGTAAGTAATGAAAGGGTAAGAGAAATATGCGGTAATAAATAGAGTGTGGTTGAGAGAGCAGAAGAGTGTGTTTTGAAATGGTTTGGTCACATGGAATGAATGAGTGAGGAAAGACTGACAAAGAGGATTATGTGTCAGAGGTGGAGGGAACGAGAAGAAGTGGGAGACCAAATTGGATGTGGAAGGATGGAGCGAAAAAGATTTTGAGCGATCGGGGCCTGAGCATGCAGGAGAGTGAAAGGCGTGCAAGGAATAGTGTGAATTGGAACGATGTGGTATACCGGGGTGGACGTGCTGTCAGTGGTTTGAACCAGGGCATGTGAAACGTCTGGGGTAAACTGTGGAAAGTTTTGTGGGGCCTGGATTTGGAAAGGGAAGTGTGGTTTCGGTGCATTATAAATGACAGCTAGAGACTGAGTGTGAACGAATGTGGCCTTTGTTGTCTTTTCCTAGCGCTACCTCCCACGCACGCGGGGGGAGGGTGGGTGTCATTTCATGTGTGGCGGGGTGGCGACGGAAATGAATAGAGGCAGCAACTGTGAATTATGTACATGTGTATATATGTATATATCTGTGTATGTATATATATGTATACATTGAAATATATAGGTATGTATATTTGCGTGTGTGGACGTGTATGCATGTACATGTGTATGTGGGTGGGTTGGGCCATTCTTTCGTTTGTTTCCTTGCGCTACTTCGCTAACGCGGGAGACAGCAACAAAGTATGATGAATAATTATATATATATATATATATATATATATATGGCCGTACATTGAGGAAAGGAGTGCAAATGATTGAAGGATGTATAAGAAAAAGCAGCAGCAGATCAAGAGGAAGGTTCCAGGGTTGAAAAAATGGCAAATGAAAGCTGGGATATGGCAGGTATCAGTAAACTTCAGGGAGTATATGATGTTTTTGAAGATTAATATTGTGTGAAAACCTAGAGAACAAATGGGAACATCGGTGAAGAGGGCAAATGGGATAGTGGTAACAGATAGTGATGAGGTGAGGAGATACAATATTTTGAAGGACTGTTGAAAGTGTTAGATGACAAGGGTGTTTGGATCGTGGAGTATGCAGAGTGAGAAAGTCATGGAGAGTGGTTCAGTCAAGAGAAAAGATGTGGCGAAAGCGGCTGGAGTGGATGGTATATGTAGATAATAGTGAGGTGACTGTTGATTTCCGGAATGCATGTATAGTGCTACTATATAAAGCCTTGAGGTACAAAGGTCAGTGTCCAAACTACAGAGGTATAAGTCTGTTGAGTGAACTGGGTGAATTGCATGGCAGAGTAGTGCTTGAAATGGTAAAGGCATGTACAGAGCATCAGATTTGGGAGCAACAATGTGGTTTCAGAAGTGGCAGAGGATATGTGGGTCAGGTGTTTGCTTGAAGAAAAAAAAGTATGCGAAAATATTTAGAGAAACAGAAGAATTGTAAGTGATATTTATGGATCTGAAGAAAGCACATGACAGGGTTGATACAGATGCCTTGTGGAAAGAGTTAAGGATATATGTTGTGTTTACATGAGATTACATTAGAGAGATAGACAACAGGAAGCCTGATTGGCCAACGACATTAGCCCTTTACTGGCCCCGTTAACGCTGTCGTTTATGCAGTTTATTTCTGGCGTTTTTCTCGGGGTATACCTGAATATATAAGATATTTGTCTAAACGACTTTTGAAGGTATTTATAGTCGTAGCATTCTCTGTGTCAGACGGATTAAGTCTCCTCGAAGTCTTTGTCTTTTAAGGGGTAAGATATCCAATCAATTTGGCCTTTTTTCGTATGCCAGATTTCTAAGGGATAGGATCAATTTTGCCGCGAGTCTTTGTACTTGTCCTATTTTTGTCCTCGTCTTTTTTATAGTTTGGGGACCAAAACTGGACTGCATATTCAAGGTGTGGTCACACTAGATAATCGTAAAATGTGAGAATTGTATCTGGTGTCTTGCAATCTATGTTCCTGATTATGAAACATAACATTTAGTTGCCTTTTTCACATGCTGCCTAACACTGTTTAGTGTACTTCAGATTGTTGCCAATGACAAATCCAAGGTCCTTTTCTTCATTTACTTTAGTTAGAGAGTTTCCGAGTCGTTTGTAGTCGTAATGTATATTCTTGTCTCGAAAGTGCATAACTTTACTCTTGTTTGCTCTACTAGTAAGTTATGATTTCTGAATCATTTCGCAGTCCCACCTGTTCACATCTCTACCTCCTTGTTTAGTATCGTCAGAAATTTGGAGATCTTAGATATGAGAACGAGTCTTAGGTCATTAATGTATATTATGAAAAGATTGGGGTCTAGGACCGACCCCTGTGGCACACCATTCATCGTCCAAAACATGTTTTGGACAATCACATGTTTACCAAATGGCGTCCTAGCTTCGACTTTTCGATGTATATCAACTGACTGTTATATTTCTCTCTTGTGTCTCCCCTGATGATGTGATTATTACACGAAAGTGCACTTGGGAACTTTTCGTGTTTCATTTTCCCCGTGGACTCACAGGAATATATATATATATATATATATATATATATATATATATATATATATATATATATATATATATGGGATGATGGGGAAGGAATACTACCCACGTATCTCCTGCGTGTTGTAGAAGACAACTAAGAAGGGCGGGAGCGGTGGGCTGGTAATCTTCCACTTCAGTATTTACCAATATTAGGAGACGAGGAAAGAACCAAATTGGGATCTTTTATCATCTAAGGTTCATTTGTCCGTTCTGGACGTTCCCTCGTTCAAGAGGGAAGGAGGGAACATGTACATATGAAAAAAAAAGATTATATATATATATATATATATATATATATATATATATATATATATATATATATAGGTAAACATATGAAGCCGTATATGATCCACCGTTGCAAGAGGGGGGTAAGGTGAGAAAGGAGATGGGGGAGGAGGAGCCTGAAAGAGGGTAGAAAAATGACAAGTTGTATTAAGGGAACAAAAAGATGGAGCCAATTGGACGAAGGGTCTGGAGGGAATGAGGTAGAAGAAAGAAAAAACGGGGAAGAGGAAGATTATGAGAAGGATAATGAGGGTGGAGGAATAAGGAAGATGGAGAATATAGAGAAACTGCTAGCGGACAATGAGGGAAGAGTGGTGATGGAGGAAAATGGAAAATGGAAGTTCATATATATATATATATTCAAGGGAAATAAGAGAATGTGAGGAAGAGTTGGGATACTGGTATAAAGAATATAGGAAGAATGGGAAGATGGAAGGATTTCCACAGTATAGTGATAGACTGCTGCTGCTCACACCCGGGTGATCCCTCGCTAGCCTCCGCCAGCCAGAAGCCACTCGGGGATAAGGAGCAAGAGAAGATTGTTGACCTGGAGAGCACACGTGTGCCACACAGCAACAGCAGTGGGGAAAGGATGATGAAATCAAGAAATATATGTGAAACTGTTTTAAGAACAATACACCCGAATAATAATTCCCGAACGTCATTTACTAATGATTAATGCCGAAGCTAGAACTGCACATTAACTAGACTACTATCACCAGAGTAATATCAAATGTCAAACGAGAAACTGGAATACGTTTGTTTATCAGTTCGTACTCATATTGTGAACATTTACGACCAGAAAAACTATCTTCGAATTTTGTTGTTTAGCAAAATAGTCAACGTTTGTGATTGTAACCCCACCCTCTGATTGCTTCATTTATAGATGAAAATCATAATTGCCTTTTAATGAAGATAAAGAACGCTGTCTAATGAGGAGTAATGATAATGTGTTAGTGCTGCACTGAAAAATGTGACACGGAAAGTTTTGGATTGATCGTACGGAGGTCACGATAAAGGTGAAGTGGTTTCAATTTATAAGCCGCACGCAAAGTTATAGAGGTTATGATGTGGACGAGGATGTTTAGGTTACCATACAGGTGAAGTTGTAAAGGCTATGATTTGGCCATAGTCAGAGAGGTTATGATGCAAAGGAAGCTGTAGATGCTATAACCCAAGTCAACTAATAAGGTTATGATTGTGGAGTTTATGATGCAAGTGGAGATATGGCTGTGGTGCAGAAACTGGGGCGATGTTGATGTGGGCTGAGTTATGTAATTCATGGTGCATGTGATTTTAGGGAAATCATGATGCTAATAGAGTTCTGGAGGTTATGATTCCGGCGAAGTTGTGAAGACCATTATGGGGACGAAGGTGAATTTGTAGAGATTATGATCCATGCGAAGTTATGGTGATCGTCACACAACGTATGTTTTTCAGGTCAGCATACAAGCGAAGACGGTGGGAGTGATGATACGCTTGCGGTTATGGTGGTTGTGAGGTAAGCATAACTGTGGAGGTCAAGTTCAGGGTGGTGGGCGTGGAGGTTATGAAGCGTGTGTCGGTGCAGAGGTCATCGTTCAGCTGTGATGGTGGCGTTCATGTGCCACTGTGTACCCGGAGGTGACGGTCCGTGTAGAGTCGTGGGAGTCACTGTGCAGATTCATTCATAAATGCTGTGGTAGAGCGGCAAAGGTCATCTGCAGGTGTAGTCATAGGGCCACGATGTCAGGTGTAGGAAGTGTCGCCAGCGCCACCTGGAGCCGCACTCTGTAATCGAACAAATATTGACTTAATCCTCGGGGCGCGTGAGCTCAGGCGAGAACCCCTTCCCCCACCTTCTCCTCCCCTCGCCCCTCTTATCATCCCTTCCATTTCACCACCTGCCTCTCCGTCACCCCCCTACACTCCTTCATTACTCTATCACACCCCTCATCTGCCACCCAACCTGCTTTCCTTCTCTCCCCTACACATTATTCTCCTCCATTTCTCCTCATCTCCCCTCCTGCTCGTGTCTCTGTTTTTCCCCAGCCCACCTAACCCCCCTCCCACCACAGCACTATCCTCCCAATCCGGCAGCCAGCCATGCCCCTGGCTCCTCCTAGCCTTTACCAAAGTTGCTCCTCTACTGTCCCATCCTGTACTTCACGACTCCCGTTCTTCATCTCTCTTCTCCCCCAAGCCTCACTGCTCACCCCTACCCTTATTGATTCCCCTCCACAAACTTATACTTCCCTCTCCTCTCCTCTCCCCGCCCTCCCAACTCTCATCTCACAATTCTCCTTACTGTCATTCCCTCATCTCAAACATTAGTTCCTTCTCCTCTCTCTCTCTCTCTCTCTCTCTCTCTCTCTCTCTCTCTCTCTCTAGCTTCACACCCCCCATCAAGTATTTGCCTCCCCTCTCTCCCACCTCTCAGTTTACCCTCCCTACACTCACTTCCACCCCACCGAGTCTCCATTTCACCCCTGCCAAGACTCCCCCCACTCGATCTTCTGCTCACTACTCTCTCCTCCTCCTCCCAGCTCCCGTCTCGCAGCCCGTCCCCCTGCCTCCACCTCCTCCCCCCTTCCCACCCTCAACCGACAACCCCCCTCCACCACTATTTGACCAATCCCACACCGGCTATGTCGTGACGTCACGGCCAAAATCGTTGCTTCCACTCGGGTCAGAGAAATAAGCGTTAACTATGTTTTACACGGAGTCGTTATGTATTGTAGAATGGATGAGTTATCTGGCTAAAGGGTTGTTATGCAACGTTATACATGCGTTGTCGGCTGGCAGGTGTCTTCACACCTGGAGAAATTGGAGCCAAGTATCATCGTGTGTGTACGTAGCAGGAACGTCTGGTAGTGACCAAAGATATTAATGTCAGGTTGGACGAAACACGGAGACATCGAATACGTTTAAAGTGTCAGATTTCTAAATCCGTTCTCTGTAAGCTACTGGCCCTATTGCTCCTTTTCTTGTGTCCTTCCATAATTCTTCTTTGCTTTGCAACATTTTCTTCTAATGTTGCTTTTTTTTTTCCTTCATCTCTTTCTTTTTCCTCCAGTTTGAAGTGGAATAGAAAGAATATATATATATATATATATATATATATATATATATATATATATATATATATATATATATATATATATAAGAATATTGGCAGATGAGTAATTACATAGGTAGATAAGTAAACAGGCCAGACAGCTACCAAGACAGATATGTAATCAAGAGTTGCCAGGGGCTGTGAGGTGACCCTTCATCTTCTCTCTCTCTCTCTCTCTCTCTCTCTCTCTCTCTCTCTCTCTCTCTCTCTCTCTCTCTTCTCTTCGCTCTCCGCCTCGAGGTCGTAACTCAACTCGTATGTTGATATAAATCCCAATTTACTCTCCAGTTCTTAACAGTTTCCCCCTAAAGGTAGGTCGTCATGTTGACGTGGACAGAAAACGTACACACACACACTTATATATATATATATATATATATATATATTTTTTTTTTTTTTTTTTTTTTTTTTTTTACTTTGTCGCTGTCTCCCGCGTTTGCGAGGTAGCGCAAGGAAACAGACGAAAGAAATGGCCCAACCCCCCCCCCCCATACACATGTACATACACACGTCCAGACACGCAAATATACATACCTACACAGCTTTCCATGGTTTACCCCAGACGCTTCACATGCCTTGCTTCAATCCACTGACAGCACGTCAACCCCTGTATACCACATGACTCCAATTCACTCTATTTCTTGCCCTCCTTTCACCCTCCTGCATGTTCAGGCCCCGATCACACAAAATCTTTTTCACTCCATCTTTCCACCTCCAATTTGGTCTCCCTCTTCTCCTCGTTCCCTCCACCTCCGACACATATATCCTCTTGGTCAATCTCTCCTCACTCATTCTCTCCATGTGCCCAAACCATTTCAAAACACCCTCTTCTGCTCTCTCGACCACGCTCTTTTTATTTCCACACATCTCTCTTACCCTTACGTTACTTACTCGATCAAACCACCTCACACCACACATTGTCCTCAAACATCTCATTTCCAGCACATCCATCCTCCTGCGCACATCTCTATCCATAGCCCACGCCTCGCAACCATACAGCATTGTTGGAACCACTATTCCCTCAAACATACCCATTTTTGCTTTCCGAGATAATGTTCTCGACTTCCACACATTTTTCAAGGCTCCCAAAATTTTCGCCCCCTCCCCCACCCTATGATCCACTTCCGCTTCCATGGTTCCATCCGCTGACAGATCCACTCCCAGATATCTAAAACACTTCACTTCCTCCAGTTTTTCTCCATTCAAACTCACCTCCCAATTGACTTGACCCTCACCCCTACTGTACCTAATAACCTTGCTCTTATTCACATTTACTCTCAACTTTCTTCTTCCACACACTTTACCAAACTCAGTCACCAGCTTCTGCAGTTTCTCACATGAATCAGCCACCAGCGCTGTATCATCAGCGAACAACAATTGACTCACTTCCCAAGCTCTCTCATCCCCAACAGACTTCATACTTGCCCCTCTTTCCAGGACTCTTGCATTCACCTCCTTTACAACCCCATCCATAAACAAATTAAACAACCATGGAGACATCACACACCCCTGCCGCAAACCTACATTCACTGAGAACCAATCACTTTCCTCTCTTCCTACACGTACACATGCCTTACATCCTCGATAAAAACTTTTCACTGCTTCTAACAACTTGCCTCCCACACCATATATTCTTAATACCTTCCACAGAGCATCTCTATCAACTCTATCATATGCCTTCTCCAGATCCATAAATGCTACATACAAATCCATTTGCTTTTCTAAGTATTTCTCACATACATTCTTCAAAGCAAACACCTGATCCACACATCCTCTACCATATATATATATATATATATATATATATATATATATATATATATATATATATATATTCAAAAACTTATCTTTCTATAAGAAACACACACACAAAAAGATTCTTAATCCTTTATTCTACATACTTGATTATCTTATGTTCGTGTTCGTGGAATATCATATTTCAACCATACACAGTGTTATCTAGGAGCTTGTGGGTTGGAAAATGTTGGTCATAGTTCAACTGGACGCGATGGTAGGAAGTACCCGGCTATCTTTACTGAACACCTCCCCTGCTAATGAATCCTCAGCCTCGAGCTGTAGTGTCTCCCAAATGAGGGCTTTCCCATCCATCCTCAACAGAGCTTCTCCTCACGAAACTGTTACCAATTGAGAGAGAGAGAGAGAGAGAGAGAGAGAGAGAGAGAGAGAGAGAGAGAGAGAGAGAGAGAGAGAGAGAGACGTAGAGCCAGACAAACAGATATTTGGGCAATTTACCTCCTCACCAGTACGGACATCAGGTTGTAGTCAGCCAGCTGTGTTATAACAGCATTATAAACTGGCTAGATTAATCCCAGCTGAGCCAAACGTTCTGGTGCAAGGCACGATTGCCCCCCTGAAATTTGTGATATCCTTCACCTCACCTGGAACGAGGTTACTTCGTAGCCCCATTTTTTTCTTGTACTCTGTATCATTCTCTCTCTCTCTCCTTCCCTAAATCTTATTCATGTCCATCTTATTCTTCATTGTCTTCTTCCCATTAGTGCTAACTTTATAAATCTTTCTTCTGATTTTTTTTTGCTTTTATTCTCATTCTTCGTAATTTCAATTGATTGTGATACACTTCCTCCAATGTTATCCTACTAACTGAAGAAAATGATGTGACAATGCCTTACTTTCGAGGGTTAGCGTCGTGGGCTGGGATCTGATCAACCTATGGCATGAGCAACGGTCTCTTGATCGCAAATTGATCAACGTTTTGTATGATTTGTGTGGCCATTTTGACGGGCGAAGTTATATATCCTGTGAGGACGTGTTGGTAGGTGGCGTCCCGACACCACAGAGAGATACGAGTAACATATGATCAAAACTAACAAGTATTCAACACAAAAAAAAAAACACAACACGCAAGGGAGGTAACTGGCGGTCTGGGTTATGAAATACATTTCTTAGAGGTTAGGGAAGAGGAATAACAGAGAGAAATAGTTGGAAAATAAGAATAGAATATATGATTACATCTGAGAGCATCTTTGCATTTGACCATAAGACACAGATGAACAGCTGAGTATTAAGAAGAATTATGGGATGAGACGGAGGTAAGAAAGTGATAAAGCTTGTCACACAGCCAAGCAGTATGGCATCATCAACCTCTTGCAGTCAATCATCAACAGAACCGTTCGAAAAATATCATAGAAATAATGTGACCGAGCCACGTTCGAATCTGCGAGAGTCGTGATGATTTCCATTCGCATTTAAGAATCAAGATAAGTCAGTTTGGGTAACGAATTGTAATGACTGCGTATTGATCTGGATAGATATGACCTCTTGTCTGTCTTCATACCATCGCAATACCTGGCGAACGAACGAGTCGTGAAACGACGGCTAACTTTGACGTGTTCCGGTCTCCTACCAATACAGCAGAAGTCTGTCCAATAATGGAGGTGGTGAGGTAACCAGAGAGAGAGAGAGAGAGAGAGAGAGAGAGAGAGAGAGAGAGAGAGAGAGAGAGAGGCGAGATATCGAAAGACAAAATCACTTATTTAATGTTTATCTCTTTTCAGTCGTGCCTTTTTCATTTCATTTATTTACCTCAGATAGAAGTCCTCATTTTCAACTTATTTTGATTCGCAGTAAAGATTACATTTTAACAATTCATTCGAACAAGTGTGTAATTAGAAATAAAACATTTTCATATACACCATTTTTTACCATCCAAAAATATCATTAACCACAAGCGTATTTTTCTTGATAAGCAATTTTCTTCAGTATCACAACAGTTCAATTTCTGGCTTTTAAAAAGCACGTATTGATATGCAAAGAGATTCCCACGTGAAGACCTCGCCGTGGAGAGTTTAGGCTTCGGAAACTCCCAGAAATAAAGTCTGTTGGTGGAACAAGATGGACCTTATATCAGATCTTTAAAGTGTAATACATTAAACAAATAGACGAAAGAAATGAATAGGAAAAATACATCCGTTCACTACATCACATCACCCTCCACTACACCACATCACTGTTCACGACACACCTCATACCAAATCAAGTGGAGGGGAGAATGTTATCGTCTGAATCCTTCATACGTCACAGAAAAGAAATTTTGATGGAAGATTACCAAATAATGAGCATAAGACAATGTCATAATTCAGGACTTGCATGTGTATCCCCGTACTGTTAGTTTTACATTACTTATCTTACAAAGTAAGACAAAATAGAATTAATATCATTTACGTGTGGGTACGCGTTGATTCATGGTCAGCATTGCTAACCACTTACATGATGTAGGACCGTCTTGTGTGTGTGTGTGTGTGTGTGTGTCTATGGATCCTGGCTAGGGATAAAGTGTCAACAACATAAACAACTAAGCCTGAGCGGGGTACAGATCAGGGAACAATGTGTGGTGCTCCCACGGTGAATGAAATGTCGAGCACAATACAATGTTTAATATTACCATTACAAGTTTACATGATGGAGAGGGGTACAACACGGAGACACAGGATCACCGATGTTGTAGTGGGGTACAACACGAAGACACAACATCACGGTCGCAGCGATACGCTAACACACGCGGCACACAAGAGAGACCGAGACAAGTGGACCGATAAGCTTCATAAGCTCCATTATGAGAAATGTTCGGGATCAGGCAATCTTATGTATAGATACATAGATGTTACATACCATCCCTGACGACTGCCTGGCCTTTCCCGACCTACTAACAGAGTGAGGACGACATGAGCATTGACATGATGATATGAACTGGAAAAAAAGAGGACTGGATGGTGACAAGGTAAAGGAACAAGTAGAGAAAAGAAGAGAGAAAGAGATGAGGCTTGACCCACCGTGCAGTGATTCTGGCGTACCAAGAAGGAACCCTCACCTTGTGGTGATACTCGTGGCTTGGTTTGTCGACCAGTGCCGGGAGAACTACTGGAGGTTGGGCTTTTCTAATGACAGGAGTGTGAAGAGATATGCTGAGGACAGTCAACAGCTGGTGTGTGCGTGATGTTTTCCGAGTGATCTACGCCGGCGAAACAGTCATAGCTTCAAATCCAAAAGCCATGATAGCTCTTGAATTCTTTTCTTAACGTCGAAGGCTCCAGTTACAAATGTCCACATCAAGGCTGGGCCTTAATTGAAATGTGGAGAGAAGCGTGAAACGAAAAAAAAAAAAAGAATAGACAAGGGAAAGTATTTACGAATTTCTGAGAAAGTGAAAAACCTGTCTTTTGAAATGTACTAGGTCACAGTTATTGGGAAAGAGACGAGAGGGTAGAGAGTTCCAAAGCTTCGACATGTACGGAAAGAAGAACTTGCCTAAACGGCCCACCCTTGAGTTGCTGATGGCCACACAATCATCATGAGACGCAACGGATTGCCGAGTATTGCGTGGTCTAGGTAGCGGTGTGGGCATACAAGCAGCCAGCTCTCCGGAGCAAAAGTAAAGTAATACCTATAGAAGAGGGAAAGTGAACCAACATTGCGGCACATGGCAAGGTCAAGTTTGGAAGTTGGCCTAAGGCAGTTTATAAGGTGGACCGCTTTCGACTCAACTCTGTCAAGTAAGGATGCAGAGCTAGAACCACCCCAAATGTGAGAACAGTACTCCATATAAGGACGAATCAATCCTCTGTATAAACGGAGCAGCTGTTCAGAAGAGGAGAAATTTCGACACATAACAAATCTCCCAGTTTCTTAGAGGCAGACCTAGCTATTCCTGTAATGTGGGGTGTCCAAGAAAGAGTGAATGTTAAAGTAATACCAAGTATGTTATTGCGTCACGAGGTGGAATTATATACCGTTAGAGAAGAGATGAGAGTTATGAGAAGTTTTCGAGAGAGAGCTAGGTAGAAACTGGGTCTTAGAGGCAATAGACTTAACAAGATTTTGTGTACCCCTCTGAGATGTCCTATCCAAATCTGAGTTTATTGAAGAGGCTATATCAAGACGACATGCAGATCGAGTGAGAGAAGAGGGAGCATTAGATTATTTGTGGAGAAGAAATCGTTGAATAAAAGGTGAGAAAGTGTACGGAACAAGACCAAACCTTGAGGGACACCGCTGTTGATGGAGAAAAGAGAGGAGGCTGATCCATCAACAACCACAGAGATAGATCGGTCAGAGAGGAAGCTAGATATAAAGAAGCAAAGTGAGGGAGGAGAGCCAAAAGAGGGGAGCTTAGAGATGGGACCCCGATGCCAAACCCTGTCAAAATCTTTAGATATGGCAAGGGCAACTACACATGACTCCCCAAAATCTTTAAGAGATGATAACCAGACATTAGTAGGACAGGAAAGGATATCACCATATATATATATATATATATATATATATATATATATATATATATATATATATATATATATATATATATTGCAGTAGGTCGCTTTGGTGTGCATGATCCAGTATTTGCTAATAACCATTAGGAAAATAAAACACTAACTTCCCACGTGCGCTTTCGTGTAATGATTACATTGTCAGGGGAGATACAAGAATGAGACAGAAGTGTTTAGAACAATCAATTCATATACAAAATAGAGGCGGAGCTAAGACTACATTGTTACACAAGTGTTTCCTGTTGGTGGTGTTCGGGTCTGGCATCTTGCCTGTCATAAAATGTTTTCATGTGGACAAGACGGGAACCGTTTACAAATTTTGCCTACGACATAGCTATCCAGTTTGTACAGACCTTGACCAATATTCATGGTACAATTCTTTGTGTATTGAAGAGGAGGAGATTCAGCGAAACTTCTCTTGGTCAAGGGGTTATAGTTAATACGCAACTCTGGTGAGTGGGAGTAAAGACTGAGTTGAGATGGGTTGTTTAGTACTTATGGGGTATTTTCTTTCCATAGCTTTACTTGCTGAGGATAGAACTTCAGATTTGTGACCTAATTAATGTTATCTTTTTCTGTGTTTCAGATACTGCTTCCTCTAACTCTATGCATATAATAACTTAAGTCCACTATCTACAGTCTTACCACTAAGCTGTGTCATATTTCCACTCTCAAGCGGAGTTACCGTACTTATTACTCTACGTACTGTGCCATAGAGAGTAATTGAAATCCTCCCTCACAGGTGGAGGGGTTGGGGAGGGTTGGTATGAAGCCTTCATGTTTTTCATTCTTAATGACCTCTGACGTAATGAAAGCCACTCTCTCAATATCCCAGACCGTCACGATCATTCCCTCAACACTTCAGGTCTGCTTTGCTCCTCTAGTCCTTCCTGCTCATGCCTTTGAAAAATTTTGCCCTTCACTAGGTCGTATGACCACACTCCTGTAAATATCTCTTTGCTCATCGCATCTCCTGCTCCGACTGACTGACTGGATTAAGAAGATTATTTCTGTGATTCAATAACTCATATTTTGAGAACCCTTGGGCAATGGGTCTGTCATATCACACCTCAAAGTACTGTCCCTCTTCTTTCTTAAACTCTGTCTTCACTCCACCAGATACCATTGGATATACGGTAGAATATCCTCGAGGCAAAGTCTTCCTTCACCCGAACGGTGTATCACAAGTTGTCCCCTTCTTCCACTCTGAGGCCTTTACGTCCTTTTGCCAAACATTTATTTTTTTGGGCAAGAATTTCTGTCTCTATCTTTCTCTTGCTTTTCCTACTTTGTGTTGTGATTATCTTACTGCTGACTTTCCTATCAACAAAGTAGCTCTCTTTTCTCCTATGATTTAATCTTCTATTATCAGAATTCCCTCAACCCGTGACTCACATCTAGCTCATTCTAAACCTCTTCGTTTATGCTCTTTTCTTTGAATAAAAGAAAAAGGGCCTGTGAACCAGATGGTTTCCCCGACTAGAGTTTTCAAGGAATATGGTTCTGAACTTATGTCCGCGTTAACTCGTCTCTTTCGATTTCGTAAAGCCCAAATTTTTATTTCTGGGACAACATGTACTGACACCCCTAACTACAGCAAAGATATTAGATCGTTGATATCCCTTCCAGCTATCGCCTTACTGTCTTCAGTTGTAATGCCTTCAATTCTAATTCTTAATCGTAGCTCTTGTGGCATCAGGAATTCATCTCCAAGCTCCTCTCTTTTTTGGCTATTCTTTCTATGTTCTTTTATATCTAGCTTTTTCTCTGACCGATCTATCTCCCTAAACATTAATGGATCAACCTATACTTCTTTGCCATGGACAACGATGTTCCTAAGGGTTCTTTTTGGTGTCCAGTGCTTTCCGTTTTTTGTTATGGTCCAACACTGCGTTTTCCACTTCTCTTAAATTCTCTTCATAATCTCTCGTTCGATCAAAGTCTCGTCCCGACACAACAACCTCCACAATCTCAGGTTTGGTCAAGACTGGCCATGGTGCATACCTAACCTAACCAATATATATATATATATATATATATATATATATATATATATATATATATATATATATATATATATATATATATATAATGCCTCTTGAAGCCAGTTGATTATGATTTCTCTCTATGAACCTCTTCGCATCTTTTCCATGTCCATTAATGGCCCTAGAAGTCTACCCCAGTAACTAGGCTTGGCTTTACCGTACCACCTCAGCTATCCCTGGAAGTTCTCTATATTACACAAAGTGCTACGTCCATTAGAAACTCGGAGTGTAGGTTAGATGGTTAACCTTTCTTCTGCACAGTTGTCCACACTGAACAAAGGACTAATTCGTCCTTGATTCGGAGAGAATCCAACTACACATTTCATTGACAAAGTTGATCATAAAGGACTCCGACCTATCAACTCTCCTTTTCCGATCTCACACCTTAATATGTTCGTCCCAAGCCATATAGCTGCCTCGCTTTTCTTCTTTTATAGATATCAATCTGGTTTACGTTGCAGGGTGCTCCCCCGCCATTCGCCAAACCACACAATACTCAAAGTTATTCCATTTCATTATTACTATTAGGCCTTTGTCAACATGATAATGAATACTTTCTATATCTGCTTCCTTCCCTACACCTCTAAGATTTAGAGATTTTTACCTTCCTCTGACTTTCCAAAATTCATGACCTGCCTCGTTTACGAAACATTTTTTTATTCACTTCCTCAAGTACTGTAAGCTAATCTGTTTCTTCCGTTCCTTCTCTATTAGTTCAGCCATTACCTAATCTTCGTTTTAAGTGAACCGTGTTTCTTTGGAGGCCATGCGTGGTACTGTGGTCGTCAAGGGTCAAACTTGTTAGGTCAACGGTTTCGGGGTTTCCTTGAAGTCTCACCACCTGGGAAAGTTCGGGTGGAGGTAGAAAGCGGGGTCATTTGGAGGAGAAAAATTACAGTCCTGACTTTCCCTGCACTTTGATGATTTATAAAGGGATTATATTCTCTTATGTGAATGGCTTCTGTTACCTGTAGTCTTGTATTGTCGTAGCAATGTTTTAGTATTATCGTATTTTCAGTAAGGTGCTGACGAGTGAGATTCATGTTAAGAAGCTGATGCATATGTAGTTTAGTGCCTCCGTTTTGAAAATGAAGTGTTAAGCGTCGACTGATTGATGAGGAAGTCATGCTGGTGTGGCTCACGTTGTCTTGAAGTTTACAACCTTCATCCGGGCAGGCAGGAGTACTTGTAAACTGCATATGGTAAACTGTATTGGGTTACTGCTCGGTGTGAGGTTATTTCTTAAAATGTAACCATTAGTTTTCTTGTCCTTGAAGTAATTGATGACGCAGGAAAGTTGCAGGTTATGTTCCTATATATTATTTATTAACTGGTTTGTGTAGAAACTCAGTGAACAGCTCCAGGTTCTTTCTGTGTGTGATTATCTAGTTTGTCTATTTCATTTTCAAGCTGTGGACTTTCAAATTCATTTGTAGATTTATTTCCCAGCTTTGTATCATCAGCGAATCTTGATATCATACAGTATCCCAAGACTGATCATTTTGGCACTCCACTTATTACGTCTGACCATTCTGAGGCCTGAGCGTCAATCACAGCTCTGTTTTACCGCCAGTCAACCAGTTTCTGAGGCCTGAGCGTCAATCACAACTCTGTTTTACCGCCAGTCAACCAGTTTCTGAGGCCTGAGCGTCAATCACAACTCTGTTTTACCGCCAGTCAACCAGTTTCCTATCCACTGAAGTGCAACGCCATCAGTGTCATGTGACTTAATCTTTTCTTAGTAGCCTTTGATGTGAAATCTTATCGAATGCTTTTTGATAATCTAGATAGACAGCTGCCTTACTATAGTAATACATGTTGATTATATCATAAAAGAATGAAGCAGATTTGTCGGACATGAGCGATATCTTCGAAATCCATCTTTATGATAGCTTATTAAGAGGTGGTCTTCTAAACGGTTAACAGTCCTATCTCGAATCATGGTTTTCATGGGTTTTCCAACTACAATCGTTAAGTTCAATGGACGAAAATTTCTGGGCAGTGATTTAATACGTTTCTTGAATATCGGTGTCACACTGGCAAACCTTCATTTATCTGGAGCTTTCTCCGTACCAAGAAACTGATGGTAAAGGGCCTTCAGGGGCTCAACTATGGAATGGAGGCATTACTGGCCTATGCACTAGTTGATAGACCTGTACACTAGAGACATGTGGAAAAGACGTGTGGGGAGAGGATGACTTAGAGGATATACGTGTTAGAAGTGGAGGTAACAAGAAAAAGGGGGAAACCAAGGACGAGGTAGAATGATGTGATACATGAAGCCTTGAAGGTCTGGAGCTTGAACATGCAGGAGGGTGTGAGGCATGCAAGGTATATAGCACTGGAGCGATGTGAGATACAGAGGACGATGAGATGTCAATAGGGTGAACTAGAGTAAGTCAAGCGGTGTGGGGAAACCACGGAGAGGTCTATAGGGCCTGGATGTACGTAGATAGATAGGGAGCTCCAGTTTCATTGTATCATACATGACAGGGTACGGATGTGAGTGAATGAGGCTAGTATTTCGTCTGCTTCTGGCGCTACCTTACTGACGCAGGAAAAGGCAAACATGTATCAAGAATATATATATATATATATATATATAATTACTATTTTTGTGTTCCAGGGAAACATTCATGGTCACGTTGCCCCGTGTGTGTGTGTGTGTGTGTGTGATAAAAATTCATCAGTGTCCCATGACCAAGATGATATCTAGAGAGAAAAAAGAAATGCATAAAAGGATTTCTTAACGATCGAAACTTTTGTAATAAATTAAATGTATGAGAGCGGAAAAATAATTCTTTTTCTGGTCTTGGATTCCCTGGCAGACATTCTGCCCAACAAAGGCTACCTTATAAAGCATTCCCTGTCGATGGAATTGAATGTATTTCTGTTTGCGTCCCTTTGTCGGCATTCTGTGAATTTTATCTTCGTTTTCCAAACCATTTTCAAAGGGAACACATGACTACAGCTGCACATTTTCCAGAAGGAACGCGGAAAACAATTTCCTTTTGGTATTCCACAGCCCTATAATACTGGAACAGTCACTAGGTAACATCATTTTCCCAATACCTGACTGGGGACTTTATGGCTTAGCCTCACCCACACGAGACCATCACTGTAGTGTAGCCAGAGGACTGAACCTCAAGTGAAGTATTTTTTTCATAGTCTCGTTGATGTTTGTGGTACAACGAACTTCCGCCCATTTTTTCCTGCAGAAATTACGTTGTGTCGATCTTGCCACCGGATTTGCTACATTAAGTTTTCATTAAGTTCTTTGCGATGTTTTTCATTAAGTTTCCATTAAGTTCTTTGCGATTTCTTACATAGAGTTTTTACGAAGTTCTTTGCGATTTGTTACAAGATTTTCTGTGAAGTTCTTTGCGATTCGTTTCATTAAGTTTCTATGTAGTTCTTCGCGGTTTGTTACATCGTTTCTGTGAAGTTCTTTGCGATTGTTTTCATAACGTTTCTATGAAGTTCTTTGCGATTTGTTACATTAAGTTTCTATGAAATTCTTTGCTATTTTTTTTACATTAAGTATCCATTAAGTTCTTTACGATTTATTTCTTTAAGTTTCTGTGAAGTTCTTTGCCCAAGAGGCTGCATCTGTTTTGAAATGCATCAAACTGTATCTTATATTCGATGAAATATAACCGAACAGTCGTATCTGTCTTCCCTCTCGAATTCTTGGACCTTCCTCCATCTCCCTCTTGGCCTTAGTGGAAAATGTAATCCCTGTCTAATCAACTTTCCCTCTGTCACTTCTCTTCCTCCATCCCTTTCCATCCGCCGTGATTTTGTTTCCATCTCTCGGCTCTGCAGCTGTCAGTTTCGGCTAGTGCTTCCGTGAGGTATCTGCGTGTGTTGCAGACCCTAAGATCTGTAACCGTGGAACACAACGAGCTGCTTCCTCCCCACGGCCTCCATGTATACACCAGCCATACCAGATAATACCCTATTCTTTTCTTGAACAGCGAAGCTGTGGAATAGTTTTTCTTTTTTTTACCTTAGAATTCTTCCCATAACATATTTAGTTCAAGAGAGACTACAAACATCTCGTTACTCATTTGATTTTTACGCCCGATATCTCACCGTGCAGACGGGGTAGCCATGTCTGTACCATGTAAGCAACTATGAAAAAAAAGAAAGATGATCTTTACCCGCTATAACAGTACTGAAACCACTTCCACAATATCCCTTACCCACACATCATAACATTGTCTAATATACATATTATTATTATAACGGGTCCACTGCAATCATTATTAAGTACTTTTTTCATCTTTAGATTACGTTGATACTACAGTCTCCTACTTTACTGAATAGTATTCACTTAGATGACAACACTTACAGAAAAATTCCAGCCAACACTTCCAGCATCGCCTCCTTGTGACTCTTACAAAGCTTCTTGGAATTAAAACGTTAGTTCTGATGGTGCCACATATTTCCTGCTGCTCCTCTGATGTTGCCCAGCGTGCTACTCCCCTGAAGGCTAATTACCCCATTTTCCCGTCGTGTTTGTAATTCAGATAAAACAGTGTTCAGTGATTCACGAGACAGTAAGAAGATTCTTTGTTTCACTACTACCAGGCTTGAGAAATATATAATGCTCGTACATTGTTGTATAAATATGTTATCTCACTTGGCCATTAGAGATGCGGCGGTCGACGCTGGCGACGAAAACTCTCGAGTTGGGAAACATTTCACCCATTTTCCTTTTTTTCTCCTTAGGTATTCATAGACATTAATGCCTGTTTTATGTACAATCAGAATAGGAAAATCACATGAAAAGGCTCCGAAAGTTGGGGTCTGCCATACGAAAGGCAGTAGGTGGAGGGAACGATCACAATCTTCAGATGGAACAATTGAGGAAAGATGTAAACTAACTACGTCATATCTAGTCTTGTAGATCTTCTATCTCGTGTGTCCTCCGGGGATCTAAGATTTCTGTGCAACTTTACAAGTTGCAGTTACTTTGTGCTGTCCATGAGGGCAGCATGTCTTCCTGAGTCAGGCCTCCCGATATCAAGTGCCCTGTGCTGGTCTTGTGAGAGTTGAATGACTCAAGAAGCACTGCTTAAATATCCGCAGAGCAGCATATTGGTCACCGGAGTCCGTCCTCCATGTTGAGGGGAACGTTACACTGATATCCTGACTCCTTGGAAGGCATCTCCAAGAAAGACATTTCCCTCTAGACACACTTGGAGTTGGCCTTAAGGGTATGTACCATGTTTGGTTTAGATCTGCCAAAAGGTACTGGAGACCTTGCAAGCAACAGAAACAAGCCATCTGCGCTGCGCACGCATCAGTTGCAAATGCTATTAAAGTGAATTTCAGGGTTCGATACTGAAGATGCATTTCATGTCTGGATAAGAATAAAGTAAAAGAACTGTTCGCCTGTGACGAACTCTCTCTCTCTCTCTCTCTCTCTCTCTCTCTCCCTCAAGATGGAGTCCCTAGAGACACTCTACAAACGACGCCGATGGTTCATGTTAAGTTTGGTCTCGAATAAATAAAAGCTACAGAAGGTGGCTCACTATTCCCGTGTTCCTGTGCGAACTCTGGGAACACTCCTGGAGTATTATCATGCTGCCGTCGCTTGTTCTCTGCATATCATATAGACGAGCTCTCCTCGTGAGATATTGAATATTGTGACTGAAAACTTAAAATTGTTTTTTGAAAATAATTTCATACACATTTGATATTCTGGAGCCGTTGAAAAGCTTCTGGACTCTGGAATGAATTTTCAGTTTCTTTTCTTTTTAGTGACCCCGTGTCCCCCCAAATTGACACATTTGGTAAACCTACGAATAAAGATATGTTCTCCACATCTTTTAAGTTTCAGAACAATTACTAATCAGTTATCTATATCTCACAGGACGTTACGTACCCGTTCGTATCTGGTCTTAGATTTAGTTGTTTTACGGTAATGGTGTCAATTCCGAAAACGATCCCTTAAAACAGATATACTTCACTCTAGGAATTATATGCATTTGATAAACATAAATCTGATAGAATAGGTTTCTACGAAGAGTAACTGCAATAGACGTGAGATGCTTTTGAATCGACACAGTGCAAAATATTTTACGGCCAAGACCCGGAAAATAATTGCTATAAGACCGGATTTGTTCAACGCTGCGGATATCCTTGCTTTATCTCTTTTCAGATAAATGATAATTCCTTGTACTTTACATTTTCATCTGTACGCTAGAAAGCTATGAGAATCTATTAGCATTATAATTACACGCTTTCAGAATTTCGAAGAATTGCGACCAGCATGACGGAATATATATATATATATATATATATATATATATATATATATATATATATATATATATATATATATATATGAATATGGGAGCAGCTGAGAGAGTGTGTTAGCAGCTTTGATGCACGGGTTATGGTAATGGGTGATTTGAATGCAAAGATGAGTAATGTGGCAGCTGAGGGTATAATAGGTGTACATGGAGTGTTTAGTGTTGTAAATGGAAATGGTGATGAGCTTGTGGATTCGTATACTGAAAAAGGACTGGTGATTGGAATGCCTGGTATGAAAAGAGAGATACACATAAGTATACGTAAGTGAGTAGGAGAGATGGCCAGGGGGCGTTATTACTACGTGTTAATTGATAGGCGTGTAAAAGAGAGATTTTTGGATGTTAATTTGCTGAGAGGGGCAGCTGAAGGGATATCTGATCATTACCTTGTGGAGGCGGAGGTGAAGTTTTGTAGAGGTTTTTAGAAGAGAGAATGGTGGGGAGAACTGGGGACCAGAAAGTGGTGAGAGTAAGTGAGCTTGGAAAGGAGACTTATGTGAGAAAGTACCTGAAGACATTGAATGCAGAATGGTAGAAGGTGAGAGCTACTGACGTAAGGGGAGTGGGGGAAGAATGGGATGTATTTAGGGAAGCAGTGATGGCTTGCGCAAAAGATGCATGTGGCATGAGAAAGGTGGGAGGTGGGCAGATTAGAAAGGGTAGTGAGTGGTGGGATGAAGAAGTAAGATTGTTAGTGAAAGAGAAGAGAGAGGTGGTTGGACGATTTTTGCAGGGAAGTAGTGCAAATGACTTGAAGATGTATAAAAGAAAGCGGCAGGAGATCAAGAGAAAGGTACAAGAGGTGAAAAAGAGGGCAAATGAGAGTTGGGGTGAGAGAGTATCATTAAATTTTAAGGAGAATAAAAAGATGATTTGGAAGGAGGTAAATAAAGTGCGTAAGACAAGAAAACAAATGGGAACATCTGTGAACGGGGCATATCGAGAGGTAATTACAAGTAGTAATGGAGTGAGAAGGAGATGGAGCGAATATTTTGAAGGATTGTTGAATGTGTTTGATAATAGAGTGGCAGATATGGGGTGTTTTGGTCGGGGTGGCGTGCGAAGAGAGAGGATCAGGGAGAATGGTTTGGTAAACAGAGAAGAGGTAGTGAAAGCTTTGCGGAAGATGAAAACCGGTAAGGCGGTGGGTTTGGATGGTATGGCAGTGGAATTTATAGAAAAAGGGGGTGACTACGTTGTTGATTGGTGGGTAAGGATATTCATTGTATGTATGGATCATGGTGAAGTGCCTGAGGATTGGCGGAATGCATGAATAGTGCCATTGTAAAAAGGGCATCAAGGTGAGTGTTCAAATTACAGAGTCATAAGTTTGTTGAGTATTCCCGGGAAATCATATGGGAGGGTATTGATTGAGAGGGTAAAGGCATGTACAGAACATCAAATTGAGGAAGAGCAGTGTGGGTTCAGAAGTGGTAGAGGGTGTGTGGATCAGGTGTTTGCTCTGAAGAATGTATGTGAGAAATACTTAGCAAAGCAGATGGATTAGTATGTAGCATTTATGGATCTGGAGAAGGCATGTGATAGGGTGGATAGAGATGCTTTGTGGAAGATCTTAAGAGTATATGTTGTGGTAGGTAAGTTGTTAGAAGTAGTAAAAAGTTTTTACCAAGGCTGTAAGGCAAGTGTACGTGAAGGAAGAGAGGAAAGTGATTGGTTCCCAGTGAATGTCGGTTTGCAGTAGGGGTGCGTGATGTCTCCATCGTTGTTTAATTTGTTTATGGATGGGGTGTTTAGGGAAGTGAAGCAAGAGTTTTAAAGAGAGGAACAAGTATGCAGTCTGTTGTGAATGAGAGGGCTAGGTAAGTGAGTCAGATGTTGTTTGCCGATGATACAGCGCTGGTGGCTGATTCGGGTGAAAAACTGCAGAGGTCAGCGACTGAGTTTGGTAACGTGGGTGAAAGAAGAAAGTTGAGAGTAAATGTGAGTAAGAGCAAGGTTATTGGGTTTAGTAGGGTTGAGGGAGAAGTTAAATGGGAGGTAAGTTTGAATGGAGAAAAACTGGAGGAAGTGAAGTGATTTAGATAGCTGGGAGTGGACTTAGCAGCGGATGGAACCATGGAAACGGAAGTGAGTCACAAGGTGAGGGAGGGAGCGAAGGTTCTGAGAGCGTTGAAAAATGTGTGGCAGGTGAGAACATTATCTCGGAGAGCAAAAATGGGTATATTTGAAGGAATAGTGGTTCCATTATTGTTATATGGTTGCAAGGCATGGGCTGTAGATAAGGTTGTGCGGAGGAGGGTGGATGTGTTGGAAATGGGATGTTTAAGGACAATATGTGGTGTGAGGTGGTTTGATCGAGTAAGTAATGAAAGGGTAAGAGAGATGTGTGGTAAGAAAAAGAGTGTGATTGAGAGAGCAGAGGAGGGTGTATTGAAATGGTTTGGACACATGAACAGAATGAGTGAGGAAAGATTGACAAAGAGGTTATATGTATCAGAGGTGGAGGTAAGAAGAAGTGGGAGACCATATTAGAGGCGGAAGGATGGAGTGAAAAAGATTTTGAGCGATGGGGGCTGAACATACAGGAGGGTGAAAGACGTGCAAGGAATAGAGTGAATTGGAACGATGTGGTATACCGGGATCGACGTGCTGTTAATGGATTGAACCAGGGCATGTGAAGCGTGTAGGGTAAACCATGGAAAGTTTTGTGGGGCCTGGATGTGGAAAGGGAGCTGTGGTTCCGGTGCATTACACGTGACAGCTAGAGACTGAGTGTGAACGAATGTGGCTTTTTTTTTTTCTTTTTTTTGTCTGCTCCTGGCGCTGCCTCGCTGGAGGGTGTGGGGGGATGCTTTTTCGTGTGTGGCGGGGTGGCGACGTGAATGGATGAATGCTGCAAGTATGGATATGTACATGTGTATATATATGTATATGTCTGTGTATGTATGTGTATGTATACGTTGAAATATATATGTATGTGTATGTGAGTGCGTAAGCGTTTATGTACATACATGCGTATGTGGGTGGGTCGGGCCATTCCTGTTTCCTTGCTTTTTCGTGTTTGGAGGGGTGGCGACGTGAATGGATGAAGGCTGCAATTATGGATATGGACATGTATATATATGTATGTCTGTGTATGTATATGTATGTATACGTTGAAATTTATGTATATGTATATGTATGTATACGTATATGTATCCCTGGGGATAGGGGAGAAAGAATACTTTCCACGTATTTCCTGCGTGTCGTAGAAGGCGACTAAAAGGGGAGGGAGCGGGGGGCTGGAAATCCTCCCATCTCATTATTTAATTTTCCGAAAGAAGGAACAGAGAAGGGGGCCAAGTGAGGATTTCCTTCAAAGGCTCAGTCCTCTGATCTTAACGCTACCTCACTAACGTGGGAAATGGCGAATAGTATATGTGCGTATGTGGGCGTTTATGTACATACATGCGTATGTGGGTGGGTTGGCCCATTCCTGTTTCCTTGCGCTACCTCGCTAACAAAATTTCTCCCTGCAGTTAGTGTAGGCATCTACCACGCAAATGATGTTGGAGGACATTATCTTATGAATATATATTGGTGTTGGACAGTCGCATGTTTAACAAATGGCGTCGTGCTACGTTTCTTCGTTGTATATCAAGTGACTGTTATATTTCTCTTTCGTGTCTCCCCTTATGATGTAATTATTACACGAAAGTGCACTTGGGAACTTATCGTTTTTCCCATAGACTCATAGGAATATATATATATATATATATATATATATATATATATATATATATATATATATATATATATATATATATATATATATGTATATATTACTATTATCATTATTATCATTATTATACTTGTCGCTGTCTCCAGCGTTAGCGATGTAGCGCCAGGAAATAGACGAAGAATGCCCAACCCACCCACATACGCATACATATACATAAACGACCACACACGCACATATACATACCTATACATTTCAACGTATCCATACATATACATACGCAGACATATACACACGTACATATTCATGCTTGCTGCCTCCATCCATTCACACCGCCATCCCGCCACACATGAAATGGCACACCCTACTCCCGCGTGCGCGCGAGGTAGCGCTAGGAAAAGACAACAAAGGCCACATTCGTTCACACTCAGTCTCTAGCTGTCATGTGTAATGAACTGAAACCACAGCTCCTTTTCCACATCCAGGCCCCACAAAACTTTCCATGGTGTACCCCAGACGCTTCAAATTCCCTGGTTCAATCCACTGACAGCTCGTCGACCCCGGTATACCACATCGTTCCAATTCACTCTATTCCTTGCACGCCTTTCACCCTCCCGTATGTTCAGGCCCCGATTGCTCAAGATCTTTTTCATTCCATCCTTCCACCTCCAATTTGGTCTGCTGCTTCTCCTCGTTCCCTCTACCTCTGACATATATATCCTCTTTATCAATCTTTCCTCACTCATTCTCTCCATGTGACCAAACCATTTCAATACACCCTCTTCTACTCTTTCAACCACACTCTTTTTATCATCACGCATCTCTCGTACCCTTTCATTACTTAATCGATCAAACCCCCTCACACCACGTATTATCCTCAAACATTTCATTTCCAACACATCTACCCTCCTCCGCACAACCCTATCTATAGCCCATGCCTCACAACCATATATATATATATATATATATATATATATATATATATATATATATATATATATATATACATATATAAAACCTGCGATCCGCCAACAAATTTATGAATGTTCGTCCTTCATGTAACTACTGAACTGGACATACAGATATACATCTACAACACAATAATAATATAGCATTCTCCCTCGAAAATTGAGGATGGATGCTTCAGAATTATACATTTTCATGCAAATAACGTTTTCCACGAGAGGCAACGCATTTCCATGATATGAAATACTTCACATGGAATCAAATCTTAATTTCATGGTGATCCAAATCAAAAATCAACAGATAACGAACTCCATTCGTCCTCTTGCATCAAACTAGATGAGAGTGAAAAAAAATTAATTTTCATTTTTTCGTATCTCGAGAAAAATGTTAACCTCATGACCACGAAGATATCTTCACGAACGTGAATCTTGATATGAGACGGTGAGCAACGAACTACGAATACGAAGCTCGGTGACTATCTGGCAATGATCTCGTACCGAATCTCTCCAGAATGGCTTATCTTCGTAAGATGCCAGCCACTGATCATCTGGCCACTTATCCCTACATATGACTGTTGTGTTTATGAGGCTTATGGTCAGTTGACTAAGGCGGCAGGACGACACGTCCACTGGGAGTTGTGGCAAGAGTACCAAAGATGCATTCCGGAGATTGCACTCAAGTCAGCATTTGATTCCCCGAGATGGTTTCAGTCACAAATCGTATCTCATACAACATTCTGTACGTGCACTGAGAAGTATATGTCCAGCTGATACCGAGATGGTTTTAGCGGTAGACTACCGGTCACGTGCTCCTGAGGGTGAGTGGAGGGGGGTCTCAGAATTTGAGTCTCACAAGATTCAGTTTTTCAAGTCTGGAGAAGTTGTAATGCTAGGGATTAGGATAAGTTAGTTTAGGCCAGATTAGATTAGTACTTGTATAGTTTGGAGAGACTTTTTTCATAAAAAAAATCATTAAGTGAATATATTCATCTTAGTATTTACTACTAATAGTTCAAATAGTTATCATAAAGGAAATGCGGTTAATAAGGAACATATATACAATCTCATAAATCGATAAATACATGAAATCACACACACACACACACCATAATCTACGCCAGGTGTGTGTGTGTGTGTGTGTGTGTGTGTACATACATAATAGTAAAGACATGGTACATATATACATTTATCCAAGATACAGATGGAAGGGTAAAAAAACGGCACATTTTAAAGAAATAGAAATCGAAAAGAGAAGGAGTTTAGCGATGTGCTGTGACGAAGACATGGGGCAACACCCCTGTCAACCAGTATTCAGAAGGAATATACAAGAGGAAGAAGCGACTCTGGCAGGATAAGAAAGGAGGAACATAAACAATTATATTTTAAATCAGGTGGTAGACAATCCAAAGCTATTCCTCAAACTCATCACTAAGAAACTGCCTGAAGGAGGAGCTAATAATTAAGATGAACGGATTGAGAGCGAAGGGTTTTCAAGGAAGATGAAATTGTCATTTGTGTGATCGATAACAATATATGATGGGCAACAGTACACCCACAAAAACACTGACATAAACACACACACACACTCCCACGCACTTCTTTTTATTGTGACCGGCATGGCATTCCATCATGGTAATATCCGGAGAAAAGGTAAAAGAAGAAACGAGAATATTCTAGGAAGAGGGAAAGATATAAACAAGAGGAGGAGCTTCACTGTATGAGGAGAGGAGTTATCATTAAAGGCAATCCTCGTGAGACAGGTCTCCACACACAATCTATTGAACGCAGCAGCCACTCACATTACACCCGTCCAAACCCTGATGGAAAGGACAATCGCAAGCTCCTTCCGAGGGCAGTGCTTAAAATGATATATCTAGAGAATTAATGCGAAGTAATGTTTTTAAGTCCAGCCTGGCTGCTAGACAAGTGGAGGAATGACCCTCATAATATGTGAACAAGACTCAGCAATGGGGGAATGTGACCCGTAGAGATACAAAACTAATGATCACGACAAAGACATGAAATACCATAGCTTCTAAGAAGAACACTTTATAAAGTTGATGATAAAGGGGATATAATTTTGCCCAGCTTGTTTATGTTATTACAGGGCTGATCATTGATATTTTGAAACTGAACACAGATACATCTATATCTATCTATCTATCTTTCAGTATATATATATATATATATATATATATATATATATATATATATATATATATATATATATATATTTATGAAACAAACCTCCAATATCCAGGATCGAACCCGGAACCCTTGCGCAACAGGCGGGAGCACTACCGCTAGGCTATGATCTCCCCTATAGGGAAATGACTTCGAATACTATGTACTCGAATACCCTTCATCTCACGTTGGTGAGCAATGGGGTCTACACCGGTCATTTCCCATCAGGCTCACACAGCCAGCAGATAGCATTTCACCGAATCTAACTGTACAACGCGGATGTATATGAATACGAACAAAGTGCATATGAAATGCGCACTCTCATAGAAAATATGCACATTGTTCGTATTCATATACCTCCGCGTTGTATAGTTAGGTTCGGTAAGTTGCTATCTGCTGGCTGTGTGAGCCTGATGGAAAATAACCGGTGTAGACTCCGTTGCTCACCAACGTGAGACGAAGGGTATTCGAGTACATAGTATTCGAATTGTCATTTCCCTATAGGGGAGATCATAGCCTAGCGGTAGTGCTCCCGCCTGTTGCGCAAGGGTTCCGGGTTCGATCCTGGATATTGGAGGTTTGTTTCATAAATATATATATATATATATATATATATATATATATATATATATATATATATATATATATATACTGAAAGATAGATAGATAGATATAGATGTATCTGTGTTCAGTTTCAAAATATCAATGATCAGCCCTGTAATAACATAAACAAGCTGGGCAAAATTACATCCCCTTTATCATCAACTTTATAAAGTGTTCTTCATAGTCGTCACGTTATGTACCGAGGCTTAACATGCTGGAGCGGCGCCACCTGCACTATTATAATCATTTCATTCTTGGTGTCTTAATTTACTGAATCGTGTTGGGATTTCGTTGACGCGCCCTGCTCGTCAGGGGGCGGTAGCGTCGGCACTTAACAAGCTGGTAAATCGCATTTGCAGAGTTAAATTCATTCTTCCATTCGCTAATAGTTTAATGTGGCGTGGAAAAGGTATTTAGTGGCATCTGTCTGTTCGTTTCATCAAGAAATATATTCCAATACGTGTAATTCCAGAAAGCCAGGAACATTGGAATCTGTATAAAAGATGGAACTGCACTGTCTCTTGCCTGTCCATGTTGATGGACTGAGCATATGAAAATCAAGGTCATGTTACTTAATGCTGTGTGTATATCTCTCCTCTGTGTCCATACCTGAACTGAACAACAGTGTGAGGCGCAGAGGTCAAAACAGTACAAACGCTGATCATGACACTAACTTGCTCTACTAATGTCACAAAGGTCAGAGTCACGTAGGAACAGTGGGCGAGCGAGGCTACGGACGAGCGGTGGACAGTTCTTGTTGTGAAAAACGGCGAAAAATTTAAAGTCACTTTGGCACAGAGAAAGCACAGTGCTCCACGCTGTCCAGCTTATAACGATCATCGGCATGTGGCTGGAGACGACACTACTGTAGTACTAGTATAGAGAAGAACTCGAGAGGCCATTAATTTTTTCCTTACTATTTCACTCATCATTAAATGAAAATCTGATCCACGAAATCATAAGGTATACGAGAAAAACGATGAGGATGAGGGGTGAAAGAGGGGGAGAAAGAAGGCAAGACACAAAGGAGCGAAGAAATAAGGAAAAGAAAAAATGAGAAGGAAAGAATCAGACTCAAAGGAGGGTGGGTTAAGGCACTCTAGCTGGCAGGAGTGTGGTGGGTGGTGGTGGCTGTTGGCTGCAGATGACGGCCAGTCAGCACTCGTCCAGCAGCCTCCACCACGTCTTGTTACTTATTGACTGAGACTTTTTTGTAAGAAGAAGAGGAGAAGAGCAGAGGGAATGTTAGAGGAAAAAAGCCAAAGAGAGTGTGAGCGAGAGAGGATTTTGTAGCGAATGATGAAGAGGAGAGATTAGTATGATAAAACACTTAAATGGAATGGATCATATTGTGGATAGCTTATAGCACAAATAACCGTATCTGATTTCAAAAACAAATGAATTCGCATGTGGATTTGTCAATAATCTCTCCTACTTTTGACATCAGAGATACTCTTAACTCAAAAATTTTACGTCACTATCAACATCAGAAAATATGTATGTGTGAAATGTATGTATGCATTATGTATGTATGTATTTTTTTTCTTTCATACTATTCGCCTTTTCCCACGTTAGCGAGGTAGCGTTAAGAACAAAGGACTGGGCCTTTAAGGGAATATCCTCACCTGGCACCCTTCTCTGTTCCTTCTTTTGAAAAATTAAAAAAAAACGAGAGGGAAGGATTTCCAGCCACCCGCTCCCACCCCTTTTAGTCGCCTTCTACGACACGCAGGGAATACGTGGGAAGTATTCTTTCTCCCCTATCCCCAAGGACAATGTATGTATTTATGTATGCATATCTGTGTGTTACGTGAAACGAGTTTTACATTATTGTTACCCTGTCCCTTAACCGCGTATACATTCACCATGTCTTTACGCTTATGTATACACACACACACACACACCAGCCTAAGCCAGGTACCCATTTATCAATCAGCCATGAGGAGAGGATGAACACCTGGGATGGGTCTAGGCTGACTGCCAAGCCCAGGATTCGAACCCAAGTGGGTCTAACCCTGTGCTGGCCAGTGCTGACTCATGGCCTGTAATGAATGTATTCATTTTTGTGTGTATGTCTGTATAAACTTTATATGCACATACGTACATACATACATGCATACATACATATATACATACACATATACATACATACATAGACAATTTCCCATTCCACAGCATAATGGTCTTATCATTTGCAAACAACTTTACGGTTTCACCGCAACACCTTGACACCACAGAAGTAACAATAAACATTCATCTCTACAATACGTTAATCAGAACAATGGTTCATCCTGAACACAACGGTCTGCTTCTCCACAGGGGGTTAGACTCTATCACGATTATATTTGAAAAACGATTGTGCAGACAGGAGCTGGCAAGAGCACTTATGTGATGAAAATCAGCGAGGTGTGAGTAGGTGAATGGTGCTCGTAAGTAGAAGATGGCAAGACTAACCCGGTAGTCCAGTTTTGATGAAGACAGAAAGTAAGACCAGCAATGGAGAGTGTAAGATGATTCCGGGCACCACTTTAACGCTCCTCAGTCTGGACGGTAGTACCACCCTGGGCGGCTGTTGTCAACAACCTAACTACCCAATTTGATTGCTTCAAGTGTAGGGGACGGAATAATCCTTGAGTTAGCTGGGATATTGGGAGGGGACAATACACTACCAACTAAGCCCTTCATCTTGCTGGCAGCAGAGTCACGCAGAAAGTGTAGTCACAGGAGTGTACCTTAAATTTGTGGGAGGTTGCTGGAGATGTCATTACTCTCCTCCCTGAGTCTTCCTTCTCATTGGCAGCGGAAGGTACTCAAACTCTACTTATTATGGGTATAGTCATCTTACTAATACTTAAGGTTACCCACTGTCGTAGAACCCTATCAGCATTCACTGTCTCATAACTCAGTTTATTCCACTGACCTTTTACTGTCTTCCTGTAATAGAACTTCTCCACGTCATTTCTAACAAGTTTCGTGATGAATATATTCCGAGCATCTGACTGCATCAACTATGCTTGTGGTGTGGTTCCTGGTACCTTAAGAGAGCAAAAAATGCTCCAACTTAAAAAAAGAATCATCCTTAATAAGAAATTCATTCAAGGCCAATTTGTGGTATAAGACAGAGGGAGTAAATTTAACACTGTTGTCCTGGACATCAAGCTGGAGCAGTTTAGAAAAAAGTATCATGGGTTAAAAGTATCTGGGGCGGCTCTCCTGTCATCGCTCTGGTAGCCAAAGTATACTTCAGCAAAATATTTACTTTCAGACATGTCTTATTGAAGACCACATCATCATGAGCATTAATGAGTTTTCTTCTTGTTTGTTGTTCTTCATAAATCTGGAAATGTAAATTTTCATTTCAAATTTTCACTATATTTTTCTGTACATACAGAGATATCGTCCTCCTTCGGGCATCAACAGATTTACAGAATTAAAATTTCATCGTATGATATAATCTTATTTCTTTGATGGTGTCCATAGAAGGGCGAAAGCCCACTGTGTAAGTTCTGAAAATAATGTGAAAATGGCAATTAGCATTTTACTTTTCTAGCTTCCTCAAGAACAACGAACATGTGTTCCGAAAATTAGAAAAAGCCTAAAGAAAACTCATTAATGCTTATCATCCTATGTTCTTCAGTGAAACATGTCTGATATATATATATATATATATATATATATATATAGAATATATATTTAAACAGTAAAAAAGATGAAAATCAAGTGACACAATACTCGGAGGTGAAGTTATTTACGGGGAATTGCACGACCACGTCCTCTGTTGTCAGGGTCGAAATTTAGGAAGCAAGAGTATTGGGGCGAACCTCGGAAGCCACCATCGAGATAACACTGTGTGAGCTGACATGGAAGGATTCAAACCAGCTTCTCCAGGGAAGCAGAGAAGGAGGAGAAGTGCCGCGATGGAGGATAGGCGGATGGGAGGGGTAAGGTTGAGCAAAGGGATGGGTGTATAATATTAAGGAGAGGTAATGTAGAGGGTTGAGTTGTGGGAGATGACGTTCTTTGGATGGGGAGGGACAGGTGTCACCGAAACACAGGAGGTTGACTGACGGGTGCTCATACCGGGTTTCAGTGATGTACCGATAACGTTATTCTGACTCATACAGGAAGTGAATATTTCTTTTTTTACTGATGAGTGGTAGGATGAAGAAGTAAGATTATTAGTGAAATAGAAGAGAGAAGCATTTGGACGATTTTTGTAGGGAAATAGTACAGATGACTGGGAGATGTATAAAAGAAAAAGCCAAGAGGTCAAGAGAAAGGTGCAAGAGGTGAAAAAAAAGGCCGATGAGAGTTCGAGTGAGAGAGTATCGTTAAATTTTAGGGAGAATAAAAATATGGAAGGAGGTAAATAAAGTGCGTAAGACAGAGAACAAATGGGAACATCGGTGAAAGGGGCTAACGGGGAGGTAACAACTAGTAATGGTGAAGTGAGGAGATGGAGTGAGTATTTTGAAGATTTGTTGAATGTGTTTGATGATAGAGTGGCAGATATTGGGTGTTTTGGTCGAGGTGGTGTGCGAAGGAAGAATGGCTTAGTAAACAGAGAGGAGATAGAGAAAGCTTTGCGGAAGATGAAAGCCGGCAAGGCAGTGGATTTGGATGGTTTTGCAGTGGAATTTATTGAAAAGGGAGTGACTGGTTGGGGAGGATATTCACTGTATGTATGGTTCAAGGTGAAGTGCCTGAGGATTGGCGGAATGCGGGGATAGTGTCATTGTACAAATGCAAAAGGGATAAAGGTGAGTGTTCAAATTACAAAGGTATAAGTTTGCTGCGTATTCCTGGTAAATTATATGGGAGGGTATTGATTGAGAGGGTGAAGCCATGTACAGAGTATCAGATTGGAGAAGAGGAGTGTGGTTTCAGAAGTGGTAGAGGATGTGTAGATCAGGTATTTGCTTTGAAGAAGGCATATGATAGAGTTGATAGAGATGCTTTGTGGAAGGTATTAAGAGTATATAAGTAGGTAAGTTGCTAGATGCAGTGAAAAGTTTTTATCGAGAATGTAAGGCATATGTACGAGTAGGAAGAGAGGAAAGTGATTGGTTTTCAGTGAATGTCGGTTTGCAGCAGGGATGCGTGATGTCTCAATGGTTGTTTAATTTTTTATGGATAGGGTTGTTAGGGAGGTGAATGCAAGAGTTTTGAAGAGAGGGGCAAGTATGCAGTCCGTTATGGATAAGAGGGCTTGGGAAGTGAGTCAATTGTTGTTCGTTGATGATACAGCGTTGATGGCTGATTCGGGTAAGAAACTGCAGAGGCTGGTAACTGAGTTTGGTAAAGTGTGTGAAAGAAGAAAACTGAGAGTAAATGTGAATAAGGAGGAGGATTATTAGATTCAGTAGAGTTCAGGGACAAATCAGTTGGGAGGTAAGTTTGAATGGAGAAAAACTGGAGGAAGTAAAGTGTTTTAGATATCTGGGAGTGGATTTAGCAGCTGATGGAACCATGGAAGTGGAAGTGAGTCACAGGGTGGGGGAGGGGGCGAAGGTTCTGGTAGCGTTGAAGTTGTGTGGAAGGCGAGAACGTTATCTCGGAGAGCGAAAATGGGTATGTTTGAAGGAATAGTGGTTCCAACAATGTTTTATGGTTGCAAGGCGTGGGCTATAGATAGGGTTGTGCGGATGAGGGTAGATATGTTGGAAATGAGATGTTTGAGGACAATATGTGGTGTGAGGTGGTTTGATCGAGTAAGTAATGAAAGGGTAAGAGAGATGTGTGGTAATAAAAAGTGTGTGGTTGAGAGAGCAGAATAGGGTGTATTGAAATAGTTTGGTCGCATTGAGAGAATGAGTGAGGAAAGATTGACAAAGAGGATATATGTGTAAGAGGTAGAGGGAACGAGGAGAAGTGGGAGACCAAATTGGAGGTGGAAGGATGGTGTGAAAAAGATTTTGAGCGATCGGGGCCTGAACATACAGGAGGATGAAAGGCGTGCAAGGAATAGAGGGAATTGAAACGATGTGGTATACCGGGATCGACATGCTGTCAATCGATTAAACCAAGGCATGTGAAGCGTCTGGAGTAAACCATGGAAATTTCTCTGCCGCCTGGATGTGGAAAGGGAGCTGTGGTTTCGGTGCATTACACATGACAGCAAGAGACTGAGTGTGTACGAATGTGGCCTTTGTTGTCTTTCCTGGCGCTACCTCGCGCGCGCGGGGGGGAGGGGGGTGCCATTTCATGTGTGGCGGGGTGGCGGCGATAATGGATGAAGGCATCATGTATGAATATGTACATGTGTATATATGTATATGTCTGTGTACGTATATGTATGTATACGTTGAAATGTATATTTTTGTATATGTGCGTGTGTGGGCGTGTATGTATATACATGTGTATGTGGGTGGGTTGGGCCATTCTTTCGACTGTTTCCTTGTGCTACCTCGCTAACGCGGGAGACAGTGACAAAGTATAATAAAGAAAAAAAAAAGAAGATCCGAGAGCTTTCGTGGTAATTTATATCAGGGACAGAGATAATATATGGATGTAGGTTTAACAGACATATACGTATACATGACATGTAAGGCGGATGAACTCGTCAAGTGAATGCAAAGCGGGAAGGGTAAGTAAGAAAAGTGATCATCAAGGACAGGGGTCGGGTCACCAAAGGCAAGGGTTGGGTGATCAAAGGCAAGGATTGAGTGATCAAAGGCAAGGATTGGGTGATCAAAGGCAAGAATTGGGTGATCAAAGGCAAGGGTTGGGTGACCGAAGGCAAGGATTGGGTGATCAAAGGCAAGGATTGAGTGATCAAAGGCAAGGATTGGGTGATCAAAGGCAAGGGTTGGGTGATAAAAGGCAAGGGTTGGGTGATCAAAGGCAAGGATTGGGTGATCAAAGGCAAGGATTAGGTGATCAAAGGCAAGGTTTAGGTGACCGAAGGCAAGAGTCTGGTGAACAAAGGCAAGTGTCAGGTCATGTATTAACTCATAACTTGTACATATCAACAATTCTTTCGATTATGAAAGAATCAAATTTGGATATGTCTCGGCTGACGTTAAGATTGTTATGAAAGCTGTGTTTAACAATGGTTGATTCTCTAAAACGTCCTAGGGCTACCCCAGCTGCTTAAGGAATTTGATATCAATTCGATACCATCCTTCCTCTTTTTAGTTCGCTAGTGCGTCCCCATCTTCAGTACTGCTTTCGCTTTTGGTCACCTTCCTTGAACAAAGGCATAAAATTGAAAGAGTACAGCAGTGAGCTACCATAATGATTCTGGAACTGAGAAACAATTCCCATGAGAGCCAACTTAATAACTTGATTCGATGCAGCTTAGAAAAGAGAAGGTTAAGTAATTAAAATCTTGACCTAACAAGCTATTTATGACTTGAATCGTCTGCCTTCACTCGTAGTTTTTCGATTCTGACTCTTGGGCAAACGTTTTAGCTCGGATGAGGCGTAATGCTTTTGCCTCAAAGGATTGTTCACGTATTGAATGATTCACCAGTTGGAGTGGTTGAAAACAGTACTATAGATGCTCTTAAAGATAAACTTTACGAATATTTCGTTTTATGTCCAAAACTTCCATTATTTGCGTGTACTTAGTCACAATGACAATTTGCAAGTTTTTCTCCTAAAGTTTATGTATACTTTCCTACTTTTAACACGGTAATCTGTGGCTCCCTAACTCCCTTCCACTATCACAAACAGCCTCGATGGACCCAGTTGTCCGTTGCTGTTTGACTGCCTTTGTCTTCTCATAATCCTGCTGTCCCTGTCCGTCTGCCATTACGGCGTTAAGCGGTGAACCTACGGCCAAGCCTCTGTGCTGTCTGTATTCCTTACTTGTAAAAGCACCAAATATTAACGTACAAAGAAGCCAATCATATGCGGTCTTCCTTCGTTACTGGTAGATCACCGTCCTCAGCAATTTCTACTGCTCCTCTAACCACTTATGTTGCTTCCTCTGGTCGAACATTTGTGAATGATGATTTCATATTAGAGTTTGCTAATATCTTCCCACGCAGATTAATATCCCTTAACCTTTCTCAAATGAGAGTGGTTTGGCCAACCGTTTGGCCTGTTTTTATAGCATGGTTTTTTTGTCCTAGGGGTTAAAGTCTTCATTGGCATGCCGGGTTTGTGAATTTTTGAAGGACCTTTCAATCTTGGTAAAAAAAAAAGGGGGGGAGGAGAGAGTATTTCTCTAGTAAGCTCATCAAAATTTTTCCTCTTTCTCACTAATTCAGTACTATTCATTTCTGAACTTTTTCTGCTCACTTCCCCTGTATCTAGTTGGGTTGTTCCCACACGCCGATATATCACTTCGTAGATCCATCATCTTATTCAAATAGTCTATTTCATTCATCATGACTAACCTCCACCCTTTGTCCACTTAAGTCATAATCACCTCTTGGCATTTACCGAAATTGTTCAGAGTTTTTACCTATATATCCTGGGTATCGTCGACTTTTTTCCACTCGCTAAGGCTACGTAACATGACGGGATAACTTGTTTGAAGCCTTTTTTACCACATCACAAATATTCCATTTGAAGTTCTGCGAGATTTACTTTGTGGAACTTTTTTCTGTTAACTCCAAAACGAATGTCAAACTTAGCAACAGGGTTTGTGTTTCTGTTGCTGTTAGTATATTTTTGAGGACTTGTACGAAACTAAGTCCGTTCTCCTCGTATCCTTCCACGCACTGTCTTTACGCACACATGCTTGCGTCTCAAACATTCTTTCTGTTTAGTGCTTTCTCTTTCTAGTCTCTCGAATAAGTAGTGAGGTAATCGTATATCACTTTTACTATCCATTAATTCACGTAACACGGTCGTCAGGTTAGCGCATCCTTCATCTACACACACTAGCACACTTTCACGAAACGGTGTATCCTCACTTCGCAGTTGGTTGGTGGCTGACCTGTGTAATATTTGTTCGCCCAGGCAATTTAGCAGAAATCTCCGACTCGCACAACTTGTAATCTTCCGCTTTCTATTGTATTCCAGCTCTCCAACACCTAGTCCCCCACCTCCACCCGACAGTTGTGAATCCATATTGACAAATGAAAGGATCAGGGTTGTTGAAAAACATAGGATGGGGCTGCAGTTTCATTGTTACGTTTCTGCGTAAAGCCTTGTTCACAGAAACTAACAAGAGAAGAGACTACATCGTTTAAATGGAGATCAAACTTCTACTCAGCACGTCAACCAGAATCCTATCCAGTTTCCTATGCAACCAGTAATCCCAAAGCCCAGACTCCATGCATTATTTCAGTCTGGGCGACTTCTTCGAATGCTTTTTTGGAGATCCAAGAATATAATATCTATAGCTTTAGTCTTGTCCTGGGTATTGATAGAGAAAGCAACAAGGATTTACGATTGTATTCTCTTCTAAAAATCTGCTGCAAGTAGATGCTAAATGGTGAAAAATTATTCATACGTAGATTATTTGCAGTAATAATAATTTCATTTGCAGCAATAACAATTCTATTTGCGGCAGTAATGATGAAGAATAATTTCATCTGTGGCATTTTTTTTTTTTTCTAGAACGATAGCTAGCATGGAAGTTACTTATATAGAAGCAACTGATTTTCTGGATGATCTGGGCAGAGCTGCTCGGCATGAGTTCTGCTTCTCACTCCATTTTGATATGACCCTTTTTGTTTTGTTTTTTCCATTTTCCGGAGGAGCATTCATGCCCAAAACATGGTCTAAATCTACCTTAATCATTTTCTATGTCTTGATTATGAAGACATCTTCGTGGACAATTTCTTCACCGACATATCGAAAAAAAAGAACACCGATCCGGGAACCAGCACCAATAAGCAATTCAATCTTATCTGAATATATTCATTTCATGAAATATCCCAGTTTTCAGAATTGGTGCACTCGCTCAAGCATCTCCTTTTCTAAAAATGACGAAAGTTTTCTTCGCGTCAATATTTGTTGTCTAGAAGTCTCCAATGTGTTTCTTTTGATGATAATTCTCAAATGGATGACATTTACAGCAGAGTGTCTGTATGGTAGTTACCCTGAACGTAGCCAATTATGTGTTCATTTGTCTCGTTGTGCTAATATGTGAAATCCGAGATCGAGAAAACTGTTCAGTCCTATCTTAAAATGTGACGCGATGTTTGTTTACCATATCATCTGCTTTCATGAATATTTTCCAGTCAACTCTTTTCGTATATCAAAGCTATCGTAACGTTTACTGGTTTTACCACGTTGATTTTACTTTACTGGAAATGAAATACAAAGACTGGTGAAATGACTTACCCCTCCCTCCCCTCCTCACTTTACACACTCGTTCCGTGCACCATCTCCACGGAAGGTAACGTGCAACGTCACAGGGTTTTTCAAATCGAAGTTTTCATAAAGTTTCATGGGAGATGTATATTTTTGTGTCCAGTTGAAGTTTATGCGTGATTATATTGCTTTACCGCCCGGGAGAAGTATCATGCAAGCACACGCCAGACGTCACTTGTTTTGCCTCCACCGAGACATCATTCAATTCTCTGTGTATACTGTTGCTTAAAGGCAGGTAGAATATTCTGTATAATGTCTGAACTCGATAAATAAATATTGACAAGTAATCTTCATAAAGAATTTAACATGCTCACGACATGATTAGAATTTTCTTCTCTCCATTCATATGGCTTTGATTGCTGCAAGTAGAGAGAATTTTTTGCTAAAAAATAGGATTTTTCAAAAGTCCTGTTCAATTTAAAGGCGAGACTACGGAAAAGTACATTAGAAAGATAGATAGATACATAGAGAGAGAGAGAGAGAGAGAAGGATGGAGACCTTGGGAGGAAATGTGTATCAGGCTTTTATCAAGAACAGTTACGAAGAGCAACATGAAGTAGGACAAATCCATCATCGATCAATAATCATTCGCATGACTCACCTCTCCCGTATTACTTCTGCCTCAGTTTGTGGTTCAGTCCCACTTTCAGCCGTAAAATCTTCTAAACGACGTAACTTCCCCAATTTCCATCAAAGGGGAAGCAATTCTGCCTGGCCATCGAATTTTGAGACTCACTCATAATGTTGCTTCCAGACGTCAAGGTTGTGAGCGTCGGGGTCTCCTGCACACACTCAGGCTCTGCCAGTCACTGTGGGTGTTCAGTGGCGAAGGATCAAACCCGACAAAATAGCGGAGACATATATCACAGCATTTAGAGGTCACTCATGTAGTTCCTAAAAAGAAAATGACTGCATGATATGTGTGTGTGTGTGTGTGTGTGTGTGTGTTATTCCTAGGGATAGGGGAGAAAGAATATTTCCTATGTATTTTCTGCGTGTCGTAGAAGGCAACTAAAAGAGGAGGGAGCGGGTGCTACAAATCCTCCCCTCCTGTTTCACTTTTCCAAAATAAGGAACTGAGAAGGGGGCTAAGCGAGGATTTTTCCTTCTGAGGCTGTCTGTCATCTATTCTTGACGCTACCTCGCTAACGCGAAAAATGGCGAATATGTATAAAGATTAAGTGTGTGTGTGTGTGTATTTTATATCTGGGGCAGGGAAAAAGATTTCCACCTCTGTATTCCCTGCGTATTGTGGAAGGCGACTAATAGGAGCGGAAGGGGGGCTGGAACCCCAGCGTTTCCTCTTCTTTTTCAGTCCCTAAAAGAATGAACAACAGAAGAAGCCAAGTGGAGAGAGCGTGCTCATCCTCTTCAATGGCTCAGGCTGAGGTGTCTGAATGTTGTGGATGTAATCAAGATGAGACGAGAGAGAGACGTGTAGTATTAAGGAAAGGAACCTAGGTCTTCTGGTTCTGAATGAAACAAAGCTCAAGGGTAAAGGGGAAGAATGTTCTGGGAATATTTTAGGAATGATGTCAGGGGTTAGTGTTGGGCAAAAGCCAAGGAAAGGGTAACACTACTAATCAAGCTAGAGTTTTGGGAGTGTGTGGCAGAGTGTAAGGAAGTGAGCTCCAAACTGATGTGGGTAAAAATGAAAGTGGTCAGGGAGAGAAGGATGATTATTAGTGCTTATGCACCTGGTCATGAAGAGAAAGATCATGAGAAGCGTGTGTTTTGGGAGCAGCTGTCTAAATAAGTTAGCAGTTTTGATGCAAGAGATCGATTATTAGTAATGGGTGGTTTATATGCGAAGGTGAGTAACGTGGTAGTTGAAGGTATAATTGGGGGAGGGGGGGGGGAGGGGGTATTCAGTAAGGTAAAAGGAAATAGTGAACAACTTTTGAAGTTGCGTGTCGAAAATAGGGCCGGAAATTTGGAAAAAAAAAACTGGTTTAAAATGAGTGACATACACAAGTATACTTATGTATATAAAATGTCAATTGGCATTATTGGATTACATATTAATTGACAGGTGTGCAAAAGAGAGACTCCTGGATGTAAATGTGTTGAGGGGGCCAGCTGGTGGAATGTCTGATCATTACCTGTTGGAGGCAAGGGTAAAGAATTGTGAAAGTTTTTGGAAAAGAGGAAACGATATAGGCGAGACGAGAATAATGAGAATAGTGAGCTTGGAAAAGATAGTGTGAAGAATGGAAGGTATTTAGAGAAACATTGCTGGCATGTGTGAGAGATTCCTATGGCATGCGTAAGGTGGGAGGTGGGCAGATTAGAAAGGGTAGTTAGTTGTGGGATGACGAACGAACGTTGCCAGTGAAAGGGGAGAAGAGGTAGATAGACGGTACTTACAGGGAAGGAGTGTAAATGACTAGGATGTATATCCGAGAAAGCGGCAAGAGGTCATGAGGAAGGTGCAGAGATTGAAAAAGAGGGCAAATAAGAGTTGGAATGAGCGAACATTAGTAAACTTCAGGAAGAATAAGATATTTTGGAAGGAAAAAATAGTGTGTGTAAACAAGAGAATAAATGGGAACATCGATGAAGAGGGCAAATGGGGAAGTGATACCAGATGGTGATGAGATGAGGAGGAGATGGAGTGAGTACACTGAAGGATTGCTGAATGTGTTTGTGATAGAGTGACATATGTTGGGTGTTTGGGTCGAGGAGGTATCCGGATTGATAGATTCATGAAAAGTGGTTTGGTGAAGAGAAATGAGCAGTGAAGCCTTGCGTAAGACAAAACGTGACAAGGCGGCTCGAGTGGGTGATTCAAGGGGTGGGTGAGTGGGTCAAGGATCTGGGAGCTTTGGAGAATATGTAGAGAGGTTCTTATCTAGGAGGGCGAAATTGGGTATGTTTGATGGTATAGTACTCCCAGCGATGTAGTATGGATGAGAGGCAGAGGCTATAGATCAGGTTGTGCGGAGGGGGGTGGATGTGTTGGAAATGAAATGTTTGAGGACAATATGTGGTGTGAGGTGGCTTGATCGAGTAAGTAATAGAAGGGCAAAAGAGATGTGTGGTAATAAAAAGAGTGTATGTAATGTATTGAAGTGACTGGGACATATGGAGAGAATGAGTGAGGAAATGTTGACAAAAATGATATATGTGTCAGAGGTGGAGGAGCAAGTAAAAGGTGGGATACCAAACCAGAGATGGAAGGATGGAGTGAAAAATATTTTGAGTGATCGAGACCTGAACATGCAGGAAGGTAAATGGCGTGCACGGAATAGACAGAATTGGAACTAAGTAGTTTACAAGGTACGACTTCCTGTCGACAGACTGGACCAGTGTATGCGAAGCGTCCGGGGAAATCATCGATAGATGTGAGCGGCATGCTTATGGATGAGAGGACTATGGTGTCGGTACATTGTACGTGACTGCTGGAAAAGGGATATGTGCGAATGTTGCCCTTTTTCACCTGTTTTTGACAAGAAACAGCAGACAAGTATGAAAAAAGAAATATGTACGTGTAGGAAGAGAGGAAAGTGATTGGTTCTCAGTGAATGTAGGTTTGCGGCAGGGGTGTGTGATGTCTCCATGGTTGTTTAATTTGTTTATGGATGGGGTTGTTAGGGAGGTGAATGCAAGAGTTTTGGAAAGAGGGGCAAGTATGAAGTCTGTTGGGGATGAAAGAGCTTGGGAAGTGAGTCAGTTGTTGTTCGCTGATGATATAGCGCTGGTGGCTGATTCATTTGAGAAACTGCAGAAGCTGGTGACTGAGTTTGGTAAAGTGTGTGAAAGAAGAAAGTTAAGAGTAAATGTGAATAAAAGCAAGGTTATTAGGTACAGTAGGGTTGAGGGTCAAGTCAATTGGGAGGTGAGTTTGAATGGAGAAAAACTGGAGGAAGTGAAGTGTTTTAGATATCTGGGAGTGGATCTGGCAGCGGATGGAACCATGGAAGCGGAAGTGGATCATAGGGTGGGGGAGGGGGCGAAAATTCTGGGAGCCTTGAAGAATGTGTGGAAGTCGAGAACATTATCTCGGAAAGCAAAAATGAGTATGTTTGAAGGAATAGTGGTTCCAACAATGTTGTATGGTTGCGAGGCGTGGGCTATGGATAGAGTTGTGCGCAGGAGGATGGATGTGCTGGAAATGAGATGTTTGAGGACAATGTGTGGTGTGAGGTGGTTTGATCGAGTAAGTAACGTAAGGGTAAGAGAGATGTGTGGAAATAAAAAGAGCGTGGTTGAGAGAGCAGAAGAGGGTGTTTTGAAATGGTTTGGGCACATGGAGAGAATGAGTGAGGAAAGATTGACCAAGAGGATATATGTGTCGGAGGTGGAGGGAACGAGGAGAAGAGGGAGACCAAATTGGAGGTGGAAAGATGGAGTGAAAAAGACTTTGTGTGATCGGGGCCTGAACATGCAGGAGGGTGAAAGGAGGGCAAGGAATAGAGTGAATTGGAGCGATGTGGTATACCGGGGTTGACGTGCTGTCAGTGGATTGAATCGGGGCATGTGAAGCGTCTGGGGTAAACCATGGAAAGCTGTGTAGGTATGTATATTTTGCGTGTGTGGACGTATGTATATACATGTGTATGGGGGTGGGTTGGGCCATTTCTTTCGTCTGTTTCCTTGCGCTACCTCGCAAACGCGGGAGACAGCGACAAAGCAAAAAAAAAAAAAAAATAAAAATATATGTATATATATATATATATATATATATATATATATATATATATATATATATATATATATATATATATACCATTGCTTTGTCGCTGTCTCTCGCGTTAGCGAGGTAGCGCAAGGAAACAGACGAAAGAATGGCCCAACCCACCCACATACACATGTATATATACATACACGTCCACACACGCAAATATACATAGCTATACATCTCAATGTACACATATAGATACACACACAGACATGTACATATATACACATGTACATAATTCATACTGTCTGCCTTTATTTATTACCATCGCCACCTCGCCACACATGGAATAACAACCCCCTCCCCCTCATATGTGCGAGGTAGCGCTAGGATAAGACAACAAAGGCCCCATTCGTTCACACTCAGTCTCTAGCTGTCATGTAATAATGCACCGAAACCACAGCTCCCTTTCCACATCCAGGCCCCACAGAACTTTCCATGGTTTACCCAAGACGCTTCACATGCCCTGCTTCAATCCATTGACAGCACGTCGACCCCGGTATACCACATCGTTCCAATTCACTCTATTCCTTGCCCTCCTTTCACCCTCCTGCATGTTCAGGCCCCGATCACTCAAAATCTTTTTCACTCCATCTTTCCACCTCCAATTTGGTCTCCCACTTCTTCTCGTTCCCTCCACCTCTGACACATATATCCTCTTGGTCAATCTTTCCTCCCTCATTCTCTCCATGTGACAAAACCATTTCAAAACTCCCTCTTCTGCTCTCTCCACCACACACTTTTTATTTCCACACATCCCTCTTACCCTTATATTACTTACTCGATCACACCACCTCACACCACATATTGTCCTCAAACATCTCATTTCCAGCACCTCCACCCTCCTGCGCAGAACTCTATCCATAGCCCACGCCTCGCAACCATACAACATTGTTGGAATCACTATTCCTTCAAAAATACCCACCTTTGCTTTCCGAGATAATGTTCTCGACTTCCAAACATTCTTCAAGGCTCTCAGAATTTTCGCCCCCTCCCCCACCCTATGATTCACTTCTGTTTCCATGGTTCCATCCGCTGCCAGATCCACTCCCAGATATCTAAAACACTTCACTTCCTCCAGTTTTTCTCCATTCCAACTTACCTCCCAACTGACTTGACCCTCAACCCTACTGTACCTAATAACCTTGCTCTTATTCACACTTACCCTTAACTTTCTTCTTTCACACACTTTACCAAACTCAGTCACCACCTTCTGCAATTTCTCACATGAATCAGCCACCAGCGCTGTATCATCAGCGAACAACAACTCACTCACTTCCCAAGCTCTCTCTTCCACAACAGACTTCATACTTGCCCCTCTTTCCAAAACTCTTGCATTCACCTCCCTAACAACCCCATCCATAAACAAATAAAACAACAATGGAGACATTATACACCCCTGCCGCAAACCTACATTCACTGAGAGCCAATCACTTTCCTCTCTTCCTACACGTACACAGGCCTTACATCCTCGATAAAAACTTTTCACTGCTTCTAACAACTTGTCTCCTACACCATACATTCTTAATACCTTCCACAGAGCATCTCTATCAACTCTATCATATGCCTTCTCCAGATCCATAAATGCTACATACAAATCCATTTGCTTTTCTAAGTATTTTTCACATACATTCTTCAAAGTAAACACCTGATCCACACATCCTCTACCACTTCTGAAACCACACTGCTCTTCCCCAATCTGATGCTCTGTACATGCCTTCACCCTCTCAATCAATACCCTCCCATATAATTTACCAGGAATACTCAACAAACTTATACCTCTGTAATTTGAGCACTCACTCTTATCCCCTTTGCCTTTGTACAATGGCACTATGCAAGCATTCCGCCAATCCTCAGGCACCTCACCATGAATCATACATATACATTAAATAACCTTACCAACCAGTCAACAATACAGTCACACCCTTTTTTAATAAATTCCACTGCAATACCATCCAAACCTGCTGCCTTGCCGGCTTTCATCTTCCGCAAAGCTTTTACTACCTCTTTTCTGTTTACCAAATCATTTTTCCTGACCCTCTCATTTTGCACACCACCTCGACCAAAACACCCTATATCTGCCACTGTATCATCAAACACATTCAACAAGCCTTCAAAATACTCACTCCATCTCCATCTCACATCACCACTACTTATCACCTCCCCATTGGCCCCCTTCACTGAAGTTCCCATTTGCTCCCTTGTCTTACGCACTTTATTTACCTCCTTCCAAAACATCTTTTTATTCTCCCTAAAATTTAATGATACTCTCTCACCCCAACTCTCATTTGCCCTCTTTTTCACCTCTTGCACCTTTCTCTTGACCTCCTGCCTCTTTCTTTTATACATCTCTCAATCATTTGCATTTTTTCCCTGCAAAAATCGTCCAAATGCCTCTCTCTTACTTCTTCATCCCATCACTCACTACCCTTTCTAATCAACCCACCTCCCACGCTTCTCATGCCACAAGAATCTTTTGCGCAAGCCATCGCTGCTTCCCTAAATACATCCCATTCCTCCCCCATACCCCCTTACCTCCATTGTTCTTACCTTTTTCCATTCTGTACTCAGTCTCTCCTGGTACTTCCTCACACAAGTCTCCTTCCCAAGCTCACTTGCTCTTACCACTCTCTTTACCCCAACATTCCCTCTTCTTTTCTGAAAACCCCTACAAATCTTCACCTTCGCCTCCACAAGATAATGATCAGACATCCCTCCAGTTGCACCTCTCAGCACATTAACATCCAAAAGTCTCTCTTTCGCGCGCCTATCAATCAACACGTAATCCAATAACGCTCTCTAGCCATCTCTTCTACTTACATACGTATACTTATGTATATCTCGCTTTTTGAACCAGGTATTCCCAATCACCAGTCCTTTTTCAGCACATAAATCTACAAGCTCTTCACCATTTACAACACTGAACACCCCATGTATACCAGTTATTCCCTCAACTGCCACAATACTCACCTTTGCATTCAAATCACCCATCACTATATATATATATATATATATATATATATATATATATATATATATATATATATATATATATATATATATATTGTGTATGTGTGTGTGTTTGTGTGTGTATGCGTGTGTGTGTGTGGATGTGTGTTTCGTTCTTATGTTTTACTGAAAGTTCAAAAGAGGAGAAACGACTGATGTTGATAAGTGTAATACCTTCAGAACAACTGAATTCTGGACGGGAATGAAATCTGCTTTAAATCTAAAGTGACTAAATATTTTGCTGATATTTCACCAAACTAAGATATAAGATAAGAGAGTACATTGTTATCATTAAAGAATCAGATTACGTGTTATAGAATTCGCATTTTTTCTGATACTTTCTTTATGGTTTGTCTCATTTCCTTACTTTATTTGTTCTTACTTTTGACATAATTTTCGTCATCAAACAAGCTGCAGACGCCTGTCAGGTGGCTGTTCAGCCAGTCATCACACCAGATGTGTAAAGTTCAGGGGACCTGTGTAACAAGGCAACAGGTGGGCAGGAGCGCAGGGCAGGTACCAGTGTGAACTCGTTAAAAGATAATGTTCGCCTGAATGAGGATAATTTGGTCGGGTGGATGTGGTGGCCAGAAATGTTAAGTCATTAGGACGGGCATGTGTTTATGCATTCTTTGTGCGCTTTGAACTTTGAATATTTTGGTCAATTTTGCGGTAGAATAACTATGAATATTGTGAATAATATCATTCCTTATTATAGAGATAATCCTCATTAGTCATATCAGTCACATACATAAGTTAAACCATAGTCTAATTCTACTATGTGACAGTTTCCCATCATAAACCAAAAGTTTTTAATGAAAAATAATTTTTCTACAACTGTTTATCTCTTGGAAAATTCGCTCTCTCCAGATCCTCCTCATGTTTAGAGAGAGGAATTGAGAATATGACGAATCTCCTCAGTGATATCTGAACCTCATCTGGAGGGATCTAACATTATTTGATTTTTGTCGCAAGGATAAACCTGTTCAATCACTTTCCTCGGGTAAAAATATCCTAACACTACGGCTAGTTCCACCGCCGCATGGAACTCATTGTGACCGTTTTAAAATGATTCGCTTGAATATCTTCACTTTTGAAAGAAAAGAGCACATGAAAATTTGTGGAGGTCGAGTAATCAACACATAAAACATCATCGCTAAGACCGAAATAAAACTATGTTAAGTTCGACTTAGTACCTATGAGCATCTGAGTCCCATGTAAGAATAAGTATGATATTAAGGGTCATAGTGATGGGTGATTTGAATGCAAAGGTGAGTAATGTGGCAGTTGAGGGAATAATTGGTATACATGGAGTGTTCAGTGTTGTAAATGGAAATGGTGAAGAGCTTGTAGATTTATGTGCTGAAAAAGGACTGGTGATTGGGAATACCTGGTTTAAAAAGCGAGATATACATAAGTATACGTATGTAAGTAGGAGAGATGGCCAGAGAGCGTTATTGGATTACGTGTTAATTGATAGACGCACGAAAGAGAGACTTTTGGATGTTAATGTGCTGAGAGGTGCAACTGGAGGGATGTCTGATCATTATCTTGTGGAGGCTAAGGTGAAGATTTGTCGGGGTTTTCAGAAAAGAAGAGAGAATGTTGGAGTGAAGAAAGTGGTGAGAGTAAGTGAGCTTGGGAAGGAGACTTGTGTGAGGAAGTACCAGGAGAGACTGAGTACAGAATGAGAAAAGGTGAGAACCAAGGAGGTAAGGGGAGTGGGGGAGGAATGGGATGTATTTAGGGAAGCAGTGATGGCTTGCGCAAAAGATGCTTGTGGCATGAGAAGCGTGAGAAGTGGGTTGATTAGAAAAGGTAGTGAGTGGTGGGATGAAGAAGTAAGATTATTAGTGAAAGAGAAGAGAGAGGCATTTGGACGATTTTTGCAGGGAAAAATGCAAATGAGTGGGAGAGGTATAAAAGAAAGAGACAGGAGGTTAAGAGAAAGGTACAAGAGGTGAAAAAGAGGGCAAATCAGAGTTGGGGTGAGAGAGTATCATTAAATTTCAGGGAGAATAAAAAGATGTTTTGGAAGGAGGTAAATAAAGTGCGTAAGACAAGGGATCAAATGGGAACTTCAGTGAAGGGGGCTAATGGGGAGGTGATAACAAGTAGTGGTGATGTGAGAAGGAGATGGAGTGAGTATTTTGAAGGTTTGTTGAATGTGTTTGATGATAGAGTGGCAGGTATAGGGTGTTTTGGTCGAGGTGGTATACAAAGTGAGAGGGTTAGGGAAAATGATTTGGTAAATAGAGAAGAGGTAGTAAAAGCTTTGCGGAAGATGAAAGCCGGCAAGGCAGCAGGTTTGGATGGTATTGCAGTTAAATTTATTAAAAAAGGGGGTGACTGTGTTGTTGACTGGTTGGTAAGGTTATTTAATGTATGTATGACTCATGGTGAGGTGCCTGAGGATTGGCGGAATGCTTGCATAGTGCCATTGTACAAAGGCAAAGGGGATAAGAGTGAGTGCTCAAATTACAGAGGTATAAGTTTGTTGAGTATTCCTGGTAAATTATATGGGAGGTTATTGATTGAGAGGGTGAAGGCATGTACAGAGCATCAGATTGGGGAAGAGCAGTGTGGTTTCAGAAGTGGTAGAGGATGTGTGGATCAGGTGTTTGCTTTGAAGAATGTATGTGAGAAATACTTAGAAAAGAAATGGATTTGTATGTAGCATTTATGGATCTGTAGAAGGCATATGATAGAGTTGATAGAGATGCTCTGTGTTAGGTTTTAAGAATATATGGAGTGGGAGGCAAGTTGTTAGAAGCAGTGAAAAGTTTTTATCGAGAATGTAAGGCATGTGTACGTGTAGGAAGAGAGGAAAGTGATTGGTTCTCAGTGAATGTAGGTTTGCGGCAGGGGTGTGTGATGTCTCCATGGTTGTTTAATTTGTTTATGGATGGGGTTGTTAGGGAGGTGAATGCAAGAGTTTTGGAAAGGGGGGCAAGTATGCAGTCTGTTGTGGATAAGAGAGATTGGGAAGTGAGTCAGTTGTTGTTCGCTGATGATACAGCGCTGGTGGCTGATTCATGTAAGAAACTGCAGAAGCTGGTGACGGAGTTTGGTAAAGTGTGTGAAAGAAGAAAGTTAAGAGTGAATGTGAATAAGAGCAAGGTTATTAGGTACAGTAAGGTTGAGGGTCAAGTTAATTGAGAGGTAAGTTTGAATGGAGAAAAACTGGAGGAAGTAAAGTGATTTAGATATCTGGGAGTGGATCTGGCAGCAGATGGAACCATGGAAGCGAAAGTGAATCATAGGGTGGGGGAGGGGGCGAAAATTCTGGGAGCCTTGAAGAATGTTTGGAAGTCGAGAACATTATCTCGGAAAGCAAAAATGGGTATGTTTGAAGGAATAGTGGTTCCAACAATGTTGTATGGTTGCGAGGCGTGGGCTATGGATAGAGTTGTGCGCAGGAGGGTGGATGTGCTGAAAATGAGATGTTTGAGGACGATATGTGGTGTGAGGTGGTTTGATCGAGTAAGTAATGTAAGGGTAAGAGAGATGTGTGGAAATAAAAAGAGTGTGGTTGAGAGAGCAGAAGGGGGTGTTTTGAAATGGTTTGGTCACATGGAGAGAATGAGTGAGGAAAGATTGACCAAGAGGATATATGTGTCAGAGGTGGAGGGAACGAGGAGAAGTGGGAGACCAAATTGGAGGTGGAAAGATGGAGTGAAAAAGATTTTGAGTGATCGGGGCCTGAACATGCAGGAGGGTGAAAGGCGTGCAAGGAATAGAGTGAATTGGAACGATGTGGTATACCGGGGTCGACGTGCTGTCAATGGATTGAACTAGGGCATGTGAAGCGTCTGGGGTAAACCATGGAAAGTTGTGTGGGGCCTGGATGTGGAAAGGGAGCTGTGGTTTCGGTGCATTATTACATGACAGCTAGAGACTGAGTGTGAACGAATGGGGCCTTTGGTGTCTTTTCCTAGCGCTACCTCGCACACATGAGGGGGGAAGGGGGTTGTTATTCCATGTGTGGCGAGGTGGCGATGGGAACGAATAAAGGCAGACAGTATGAATTATGTACATGTGTATATATGTACATGTCTGTGTGTGTATCTATATGTGTACATTGAGATGTATAGGTATGTATATTTGCGTGTGTGGACGTGTATGTATATACATGTGTATGTGGGCGGGTTGGGCCATTCTTTCGTCTGTTTCCTTGCGCTACCTCGTTACGCGGGAGACAGCGACAAAGCAAAATAAGAAAATGTAATAATATTAAGTCTTTGAACTGAAGACCAGTGAAAATAAAAATGTAATCTCACTCACCTAAAGTATTGGGTCTCAGTCACTTCGTTTCGTCACGATATATTGCGGAGATTTCTCAAGACCAAGAAAAACGGCGATGATTTTTGCCCTTGAGAATTGTTTCGTTTATGCTCATTCTCAAGTTTGCATCATCTCTGTGCTTCTGTGTCTGTGGGGAAAACAAAGTAGTAATAACCGAAGTAAATGAACGACTCCGGGAAAGAGTAGCGTATTCTTTACAATCGACCCGCCTCTCCATTCAAGTTAAGTCGACGAATGTGTACATATGACTCAAGCTGGGGAATGTATATAAGTGCGTATACATAAGGTTAAGAGACATGGTATGTGATGAAAGTTAACATCTTATCATCCCTTACGTTTACTGATAGTCGTACACACCAGCACTCAAGTGCCTCTTTTTAACCCCTGCACCTTTCTCTTGACCTCCTGCAGCTCTCACTTGTAAAACTCACAATCATTTGCATTTCTTCCCAGTAAATACCACCCATTCATCTCTCTTTTCTTCTTCGCAATCAACTTTATCATCCTACCTTTCACTGACCTCGATAACCTGCCCGCCTACCACCCTCCGCATGAGAATTCTCTCTCGCACGTCAACGCTGCTTCCATAAATATCTCCCATTCCTCACCCACTCTTATTGCTTCATATGCTCTCATATCTTGCCCTTATACACCCAATCTCTTCAGTCATTTCTTCATATACGTCTCATTTCTGAGCTCACTTTCGCCATCCTTTTGTCACTTTCCCTTTTTTCCATAAAACAAAAAACAAACAAACACGAATCTTCCCCCTTGCCTCCATTAGATAATAGTCAGACATCCCTCTAGCTGCCCCTCTTAATGCATTCACAATCAGTCACTGTCAGTTACTATGTAATCCAATAATGCCGTGTGACCATCTTTTCTACTAACCCACGTACATCTTAAACCAGGTATTCCCAATCACCAGTCTTTTCCAGCATACATATGCACAAGCTGTTCACCGTTTACATTCACATCACTGAATACCCCCACGCCCCTCAGTTGTAAACTCAACAGCCGCTTTACTCACCTTCGCATCTGAATCATCCATCACATTTTACCCGACCTCTAGCATCAAAACTGCAGACACATTTACCCAACTGCTCGCGAAATACTTGTCCCTAATTACCCCTCTTTCTCCTGGCTAACTACATAAACACTAACAGTGGCCCGTCTCTTGCAACCAACTTTCATGTTTAACCACATCAGTCTGGAACTCGCTTCCCAACACGCTTGCACACATTTCCCATAACTCCTGCATAATCATTATGGCTACCCCTAACTTAACGTTTACCCTCACGCCAACCTCTGACTTTTCTCCTAAGACATTCCCAAATCATACTTACCTTTACCCTTGAGCTTTGTTTCATTATAAACAAGAACACCCAGGTTCCTCCCCTCAAACATACTACCCATCTCGCCTTTCTTCTCATCTTGGTTACAACCACACACATTTAGACACCCCAATCTGAGCCTTCGAGGAGGATGAGCACTTCCTGCTTGGCTCTGTCTTCTGTTCTGTTTTTTAGAAATTGAAATTCCGGAAGGGGGAGATCCAGCCCCTCCCCGCTCCCGTACCTCTTAGTTGTCTTTTATGACACGCACGGAATACGGAGGCAGAATTCCTTCTTCCCTACCCAGGGCAGTGTGTGTGTGTGTGTGTGTGTGTGTGTGTGTGTGTGTGTGTGTGTGTGTGTGTGTGTGTGTGTGTGTGCGTGCGCGCGCGTTATGTGCGTTTTACAGGGAGAGATTTTTGGTCTTAACTTACATATATGTACTATATCTTTATGCATGCGTACACATACAGACATACTCTCAGGCACGAGTCTATCGACCAGTCCCATGGGGAGGATGAACGGCTAGTTTGGAATGTGTGTGTGTGTGTGTGTGTGTGTGTGTGTGTGTGTGTGTGTGTGTGTGTGTGTGTGTGTGTGTGTGTGCTCATTTTTACTTCCCTTATTCACATTCTTTTACTTCCTTTCCCGTTTCTTGACACAGATCCCTGAACACAAACATGGAGGAGTGTACCGGCTTATGACTCCTAGTTTCCGGTACAGGAAACGATGAATCTCTGAAGTCCCTCTCTCTTGGGGAGGGATGGGTCAGGCAGTACCTAACAAGGTTTGCTCATACACGTCTGGATCTTCTTCCACTCATTTCACCGATACCCGCTGCTTTTCTACTTGCCTTTCCTCTACTGAACACCTCCCCAGATGTCTTACTTCTCTTGGAAACTGAGCCGTCGGCTGATGATCGCTTTAGCCCCGTTCACGTCTCTAGTCAAAGTCATCATTTACGATCCCACTCCAGAGGAGGAAAGTGTACTCACTCCTGCACCAACACGCCTGCTGCACACCTTGTGGATTCTGAATCTCCAATCCTTATCATTTGACTCAAGAGCCTCCTCGTAACTCCCACTGACTTCTGGCGCTTACTTTTCTCTGAATTCCAAAAACCTTATAACTTTCAACGGCTATCTGAATTTCTGACAATAGGCTATGACACTCTCAAGCAAAAGTCGTGAAGTTTGGAGATTTTGACGCACAACGTGGAGAATGGTGGAAATCCTCCCATACACATGGAGAATGGTGTGAAGCTCTCACCCTCCGTTTCCCATCCCTTACGGGTCTGGAGCGAACTGACAGCCGCCTCACCAGTAATCGAGATCGTTTCGCGAATGTTGTTGTTTGAGATTAAACCTCCCCACAGCTCAGGAGGTGTGGGCCCTATGCTCTAGGGCGTCCCGCAGGTGGTGAGGGACCTAAGCACTGGGCCCAGGGGGTTTGGCTTGTTATCGCACCCAGCCCCCACGAGAGCCAGGCTCCCTCTGGTTTCGAGAACTCTTCCAGCACCCTGATTATCTGTTCTCTCCTTCAGTCCTCCTCTCTTTAGTTACACAGTCTTACCACCGACTGGCCCCATCTGACATAGTCTGGTAAACGTGTCCTCGCTAGCCCCACCTTCTCATCCGGGTGTCTCCAAATGTCAATATCGACACCTCAGTAATGAAGACTGAAGTTAGGAGAAGATTATTAGTCTCATTTTACCACTGAAAGATCGATGTCTCTGCTCGAATGATGTTGCTATTTCTGTTGAGCATTTAGCAGAGGTAATCGTTGCGGGAATGGAACCAAGCATCACCTTTTCCTCTACGAGTGTCTTCTATCAGTCCTCGTTCAACCACTGCTGTTCTGAGGCCATTCTTCCAAGGAACCTGGCAATATGCTGAGATAGAAAACCTCTTTCCTCCAATTCACATCTACATCTCCTTCCCAACCCCCGCCCCCATAAAAAAAATAAAGAAATCAGTGTTGGCGCATTCATAGGAGCCTTAAAGATTTTTTTCGATTGACCTTTTCTTTCTAAACAAAAGTAATTTCTCCTTTACAAGTGTTCATCATTTTCTTTTGCTTTCTAATTATCTTTTCCTTCATCTCAGAGACCACATTCCTCAGAGACGCTAGCTCACATCGTTGCAGTTTCCCCGGTCTACTTCCTTAAAGATGGGCACGAAAGTTGCCCTCTTCCGCTCCCTGTGCACCACATCCTCTATCAAAGATTTTTATAGCAGCATTCCCGTAGGTCTGCCACGTATTCCGCACACACCTTGAGCAAATATGAAGAGACTCCATCAAGTCTTATATGGGTCAAGACCATTCAATAGCTTTCTTATGCATTTACTTATAACTATAGTGCTTTCCGGTTCTTCTTCACTACCTCATCTTATTTTTTGTTTTTCCTTTTTTTTTGAGGGAAGGGTGAGGAGGGTTGCAATGTCTTCCATTGCGAATACGTTTTTGGACTTGTCCTACAAGTCCTCGTATATTTTCTCGTAGTTTTCAGCAAATCGTCTGTCTTTAACAGTTGGACTAATTAGTTCCTCCTTAAACGACAGTTTCCTCGTAATAAAGTCATGGGTTAGTTATAGATTTTCACCTGCCTGTTTCAGAGGATTTCTCTCACTCTCACTCTCTCTCTCTCTCTCTCTCTCTCTCTCTCTCTCTCTCTCTCTCTCTCTCTCTCTCTCTCTCTGTTCCTCCTGTATATCTAGCTGCACACATTTCTCGTTCTCATAAACCTTTCATACACTGGCAGGCTCCTGTACCGTCCATATCTTCTCAAGAGCACGTTCTTATGTTCTGTAGCTTTTGGATATCTTTTAGTAATACATTACTCTCTTTTTTTCTGTATGGGAAAGAAGTTTTACACTCGTGGGGCCCATCTCTTTAACACATACAGGCACACACACACACACACACACACACACACACACACACACATGCGCGCACACACACACAGACACTCATCGACACACATACAAACACACGCATACGCACACACAAGCACACACACACACACACACACACACACACACACACACACACACACACACACACACACAACAACACAAACTTCTTTGATGTACTGTTCAAGTCTCTGGACACGGGCAAAATACCAATGGCATGGAAAAGGGGCAAACATCAGACCTACTTATAAGAAGGAGAACATAAGGAGACACAACTACAAACCAGTCTCATTGACGAGTGTGGCCTACAGGGCTGTAAAGAAGATAAGTAGAAAGCACAGTTTTGGGGGAAGGAAGTCATGTGTAAAAAAGAAGAAAAAAAATCTAAGTTTCTACTAGAGAGTGAGCTCTGTCGTAGATGAAAAGGAGGGGGATGGATGAATTTATTGCATCTGGTCTGTTACAAAGCATTTGGCATTGAAACGCGTGAAAGACTGACTGAGAAGCTGGATGACCAGGCAGGAATTATAGGGAACTCCCTCAATGGAGGGAAGATTATATAGTGATGAGCCTTGCGGACTATGAGTCTGCATGGGCCCGCTTCAGTTGGACCCATGTGGTTTCAAACCCTGGGCGCGGCAGTCGGCCCACATTCAATGGAGTTGTTCATCCTTCCTCTAGGGTACCTGGCTTCTGCTGGTGTGTGTGTGTGTGTGTGTGTGTGTGTGTGTGTAAGAGGAATCATTCCAAAATGGGTCGAGGCCACAAGCGGAGTGCCATGGTTCCGTTCTGGAAACATTATTCTTCTTGATCTATGTAAATGACTTGCCTGTGGACCCCGTCCTGAATATGTATGCAGATGATGCAAGGTCATGAGGGAGTGAAAAGCATTAAGGACTGCATCACTTTACAAGGAAACCTTAACAAACTCCAATGTTGGTCTAGTATCTGGTTGATGAAGTTCAATGAATGGAAATGAAAAGTTATGAGGATGTGACAAAGTGAAAGAATTCCTTTATGTGATAATATTTAGCAAGAGTACCCTTCAGGTTTCTGTGTGTCAGAACTTGGGAGTTATCATCGTTTCTATATAACTTGTCACAAGAGTTTCACATTTGAACAGTTAAGGCAACGAACTGTCTACTAGCAAATATTGGAAAAGCTTTCAAGTATACGGACGGATAAGGAAACATTTAGCAAGCTGTTCAAATCATACATAAGACCAGAACTAGAATACGCTTCTTAGATTTGGATACCTCACCTAGAGAATACCACTAATAGAGAAGATCCAGAGGAAGGCAGCAAAGATGGTGCCAGACATAAGAAAACTGTGTTACAGGGAGAGATTGGAAGCCTGTATTTGCATCACCTCGGGAGAGACAAACCACATTGATGACGTATCCATAAGTTTCAGAGGTTGCACGATACCAGAGAATGCTCAAGAGATGGAGCCCCACTAGGGTAGAATTTATCTATACGTCCAGTACGTATAGATGGTTACAAGTAGGTAGGAACACGACTGCCTGAGCAAGGTAATCAGTTCTCGATCAGACCCGGAGGGAAATACAAGTCTGGGTTGGGTGTGGGCTAACTGCCTTGCCCAGGATTCGGACCCATATGGCCTCTGCTGTCTCATGGTCAGTAACGCTAACCACTACACCACAGATGACCCTCATGTGTGTGCATGTGTGATTACTAGTTGTTATTACTGTCTGTGTGTTGCGGGCAGAGAGTTCTACACTCATTTTGCCCTGTCTCTTAATATGTGCACACACACACACACACACACACACACACACACACACACACCAGCCTACTCCTGAAGTCCATTTATGAACCAGCCACAAGGAGAGGATGAACACCTGGGTTGGGTGTAGGCCGACTGCCATACCCAGGATTCTGAACCCATACCGGTCTGATCCCAGGCTGGCCCGCGTGGACTAATTGCCTGTAATGCTAACCACTACACCACGGAAGCCTCTGTGTGTGTGTGTGTGTGTGTGTGTGTGTGTGTGTGTGTGTGTGTGTGTGTGTGGTGTGTGTGATTACCTATTAGCACTCCTCTGGGAGGGAATTTTGCACTCGTGGGGCCCCATCATTTATACTTTACTATCATGCATGATTTTTGAGTTCCGTTTGTTGTCCTCCCCCACAATCTCTTCATACAATTTGTTCCACTCATTCAGCACTCTTGTCCAATGAAATACCTCCTTTAGATTTCCCGTGAATTACCTGCTCAATTTTGTTTGTTCTATCCTTGCATCTTTCGAAGAACTGTATAGTGAATACATAATCAAGCTAGTTTAAAAACTTAAAAGGTTTCGTTAGCAGGTCATCCACTCACTCTTCTCTCTTCCAAGAGTTAGGCAAATCTAGCCCTCTAGCCTTTCTCTGTGACCTAATTTTCTTAAATCAGGTACCATCTTTGTTGCCCTGATCCTGGACTTTTCTGTACTTCTCTTCATTTCTAAGTATCTGGTCAAACTTGAGACGCATTTTCTAGTTTTGGCCATGTGTAGGATTTGTACAGCTTGCTGAATATTTACTCATATAATTGTTAGCCGACTTTCTGTCTTGTTTATCACTCTCCACTACCCACTCCTGACCCCCTTGCACTGCCTTCCTCCCCACGGAGCCCCGTCCTTCAACCCTTACATGGTACTATCCTCCCCACACCCTCACGCCCAATAAAGCCTTTACCCTCTCAAGACCGTCCCCTCTCCACCCCATCTACTCCTGCACGACTCTCCCTTCCTCAAACCCTAGCCCCTGCACTGCCCTCATCTCCCCAACCCACCCTCCACGCATTCTTCCTTCTCCCCCGAGCCCTGGACACCATGCACGCCACCCACTTCTCAAGATCCGTACTCAGTTTTGGCCTGTCTGGTCACTGTGGCCATGGCAGCCCATACTGTATATAGACCACTATTTATGGACTAAAAAAAAAATACTGTTCCTGGGAAGTGTTACACGGGAGACTGAGTGGATAGTCTTCTGGACTCATTTCCAAGATTTCTACCAAGTTTGAAGCCTATGCGTCACGCCGTTACGGTTTCACAAGTCTCGTTCATGCGGATAGATGGATTCAAAAGACTCGACTACACCATCTATTGCTCGGCCGTAGTAATATTTCTTTCAGTCGAACATTGCTCTCGCAGCGTTGCTGACCTCTCTGCAGCACAAGCGGGGCTCTTTGTCCTCCTGCCTCATGCGTGTGATTACTATTTATGTGTTGCAGGGAGTGTTTTTACACCTCTGTTGCCCCATATCTTAACGTTATGTACCATGTCTTTACTCCTTTGTGCGCACACACACACACACACACACACACACACACACACACACACATATACACACACACACACATACATACACACACACACACACACACACACACACACACACACACACACACACACACCAGCAGAAGCCAGGTACCCTTGGAAGAAGGATGAACAACTCCATTGAATGTGGGCCGACTGCCGCGCCCAGGGTTCGAAACCACATGGGTCCAACTGGAGCGGGCCCATGCTGACTCATAGTCCGTAAGGCTCATCACTACATCACGGAGGCCCGTGTGTGTGTGTGTGTGTGTGTGTGTATGTTGTGTGTGTGTATGTGTGTGTGTGTGTGTGTGTGTGTGTGTGCGCGCGCGCGCGCGTACGTGTGCGCGGACCGCTCAAAATCTCAGCATGTATGAGTAGAAATGAGAAAAAAATTTCTGCTTTATCCCCTCACGCCAAAACTTTCCCCGCCTCCTCACCTGAATATGAGGATTACAAAAGTCGGGAGCGAACTTGAAGTTTAACTTTCGACTAATATGCCATAATGGTCCTTAACTAATAACTGGCCAGCCTCCCCCGAGAAACTGTGAGTTCCTTGACGAGCGCATCGCATCATAAGAGTAAGCTGCCATGGCGTTCCCTCGAGTTTCCGTTTCGGTAGTCGGGAAGGGGGAAAAAATCACAGATCATGAATTTAAATCACGTATGTGATATCACCATGTCATACACACATTAGTTCCATTCATATTCTCTTTTTTTTATGTTCGAGGTTCTAGTCTAGGATAAAATTCTACGTCAAGGTTGGGCTTTGATTGAAATATAGAGAGGTTAATGAAAGGGAAGAAGACGATACAAGGGAAATCATTTTCGAATTTTGGAGGAAGTTAGACAATAAATGTCATTTCAAAAGATATGGGGAAAGATATGAGAGGGTCGGGAGTTCTGTAGCTTCAAGGTGAAGGGAGAGACATAGTTATCAAAACGTCCCACCTTTGAGTTGCCAACGGCCAAAGAGTAATCACGTGACGCAGCAGATTACCGAGTAATTTGTGGTCTAGCTAATGGTGGGGGCGCACAAGCAACCTGCTCTCAGAAGCAAGAGCCAAAGTAATGCCTACAGAAATGGGAAAGTGAATCAACATTGTGCCGTATGGCAAGTGAATCGAACGTTTAAAGATAACCTGGGAGAGGTGATAACGTCGCACAGCCTTCGACTCAACTCTGAAGACAACCATCTAAGACGTAAGAGCGGTAGGTACTCCACATAAAGACGTATCAATCCATTGTATAAACGGATCAACTGTTCGGAAGAGAAGAGATTTCGTCATCTAAACAGCACTTCAAAAGTCCCTTAGGAACAGACTTAACTATTTCCTTAGTGTTAGGTTTCCAAGAAAGTGTGGATGTTGCAGTAATACCAAGTATGGTTTACTAAGTTAAGCGGCGAAATTATAGATCCGTCAAAGAAAAGAGATGGGCAGAAAGAGGGTCTTGAAGGCTGTAAACTTAACCAGATCTCGTCTGTCACCCTGAGATATCCTGTCCAAGTCTGAGTTTATTGAACACGTTGTGTCAAGACGAGATTCAGATCGAGTGAGAGTAGAAGAAGCAGAATTGAAGCATGTGTAGGAACGCAGTTTTAGTCATCAGTATGTGAGTGCATTTGGTTATTTGTAGTGGAAATGAAATCGTTGAAAAAAGGAGAAAAAGTGTAGAAGACAGGGCAGAACCTTGGGGAAAACGCTCTTAATGTAGATCCATGAACAACCACAGAGACAGATCGACCAGAGGAGAGGCTAGATATGAGGGAGCAAAGTGAAGGAGAGAAGCCAAAAGTGGAGAGCTTAGAGATGAGATCCCAGTGCCACAACCTGTCAAAAGCACTGGATATGTCAAGGGGAACTACATACGATTCCTCAAATTTTTTCAGGGATGATAACCGGACATCAGTAAGATGGGAAAGAATATCCCCAGTGGATCTCGCTTTACTTGTGTGCAGAGATTCAAGGTGTCTGTGGATGTGGGAGTTGAGGAGGGATTCAGAGATTTGGATACAAAAGATGTGAAAGCAACATGACGATATCAGAGGGGTTAAAACGGTAAACTTTCTTAGGGGTGAGGTGTAGCAACGCATGCTTGCAAGAGGGAAAACTTCTGGTATTCAAACAGAAACGGAACAGGCAAGCAAGCACAGGTTACAAGTTTAGAGGCACATTCTTTCAGTACGCAGGGATAGATGCCATCAGGTCCATAAGCCTTGCTTGCGTCCAAAAAGCGGAGCGCATTTCGGACATTTCGAAAATAGAACATAGAAAGTGGCATAGGATTAGTAAGAGAAGCCTCAGGGGGTGAGGGAATGTTAGACATTCAAGGTAGAATTAGAGGAGAAGCGAGATCCAAAGAGAGTTGCTTCGTCTACGGGAGAGAGAACCACATAGCCCTCGGAACGCAAAAGTGAAGGAAACGTAGAGCGACTGTTGATGTTCGCGACGACTTTAGCTAAAAACTACAGAGAGACTTATCATTGGATGACGAGGAGAGGTTATCGCACTTCCTCTGAATAAAGGAGAGCTTTGTCTCACGGATAACGTAGTTGCAACGATTACGGGCTAATGATAGATGCTGAATGAGAGTCGCAGGAAGGAGAGGTTTTCCCAAGCCCGATTTGCCTGATCCCTTGCTTGAATGGTCTCAGAACTGGAACGGTCGAACCACGTACTGGAAAAAGTGATTGTCTTGGAGAGAGAGAGCGGATAAATGCTTCCATTTCCGCAACAATACCTTCTGCTTTGCGCTTGGCGAAGACAGAAGCATCGCCATCAATGCACTTTGAATCAATTCACGGGAAGGACACTGTGCTGTTTGATTTCCTTATTATCATTATTGAAGGCACCGAATCTGACGTATAATGTGTTGAGTTTATCGTTTATGATAGTTCCAAACTCTCAACAGGCAGCTGTCACAAGTGACTTATTTGAGGACACGTACTCAATTATTGTGTCGGTATGGTAAAGGGTCATCGAACTGTCAAGCATGCAAAAATTAAGGCATTGTGATAAACATGAAGAAGACAGCTTAGTGTTTAACCCTTAAACTCTGGCTACAGGAAACCATGGCTACCACTGGATGCTCAAAAAACGAGAGAGAGAAGAAAAAAAGGTCTCATAATTACCTTTTTTTTAAGAATAGAGATATATATAATGGAGAATGAAAAACAGACATGATTTCCATTTGTTTTTCTGTCGAGCAGTGATGAAGAGAGCATTTAGGGTCCGCCCGGCCGGCGCCTCAGTTTGTAGTAAGGGAAGGGGACGAAGCAGGGGAAGAGAGAGTTGAGCTCTTCATGGCGTGAGAGGAGGGAGGGGGAGAAGCGTAAGTAGTGAGAGGAGCACTGAACTTGGTGCCCAGTCTTCAGAGCGGTGGAGGAAAGTATTCTGCTTGGTGATGTACGTTACAATGTGTTGTGTTGTGAAATCGTATGATCTATGTCGCAGTTCGGTTATCCAAAAATATGGCAGGTGATATTCTAAAATAAAGAGATTAAACCAGTTTAAGAATCATTACAAAGTTTCCGCTTCACTGACATTCTTCTATGCACTACATTTCCCTAGCAAACCACTTTTACCGAATGTGTATTGTACCAGGGGATGGTGACAGTCGGGACGACTCTACCATCAAAGATACCTACTTTCGCATTCCTGGATTGTGTTTTCTCTTTCCATACATTCCTCAGTCTTCTCAGAATCTTTGCCCACTCACCCCCCAGGTAGGCAAAAGCTTTCGCTGCCTCCAGGTTCTCTTCATTCAAACTCACGTCCCAACTAATCTGTTTCTTTGTACTGTTAAGCCTAATATCCTTACTTTTACTAACACTTCCTCTCAATTTTCTCCCTCTAAACTCAGACACCAACTTCTGCAGTTTTTTCACCAGCGCCCTGTCATCAGAAACAGAATAACCTACCAATTCTCCCACACCAACTAACAACTTGACCCTCTCTCCAGGACTCTCGCATTTACCTCTCTCACCACCATATCCATTAACAAATCAAACAGCCATGGTAACGCCACCCCTGCTGCAGACCAGCCTTCTCATAGAACCACTCACCTCTACTTACACGCACACAAGCCTTACTTTCTTGATGATAACTCCTCACTTCATTTAGTAGCTTTCCTCTCAAACCATTTCCAATGACATTACTGAATACGCCATGCGACCCAGTAATATTCTCACCAACCACATTACTCATTACCGTGTTCAAGTCATCCTACACTGATATCTGATAGCTAGCTACAATACTGTTGAAACGCTCAGCTGCTCGCCGCTCTTTGTCAGTCCTCTTGCTACCAGATTTATAAGCAGTAATGATAATCATCCACCTCTCGTAATCCACTTCAATTTTTAGCCAAGTCAGTCTCGGGTTCGCTTCCTTACGCTTTAACTCATTCCCAGAACTCTTCAGCAGAAACAGCTGGTCAGTCGCCAGGTTATGCCGTCAACAATATATGTATTGTAGTCCCTAGTTTCAAGACGGCAACCCTGACAGTCTTATGTTGGGTATGTACCGAGCTTGATACCAGCCTAATATCTAAACTTTTCATGAGAAGTCTACGTCAGGTAAGCGACCTAGATCAACTTAGATTAAGTATAGTTTGATGGTTTTCCAAATATTCCGCTAACTCCAGGTTGACAACACAATAACTAGTTCGTCATGGTTAAATGAATCAAATCTAACCTAAAGCGATTTTTTTCAGTTATTTTTACTAGATTTAGAAAAAAAGTGTTAGTGAATGCACAGTCTAGGTCTATGCACGACACCTCATCTCCCTTTAAGCTGGAGTTCAGTCCAGATGATGTGTGTGGAGCGGTCCGGCCATGTGTTCCGTTGGACAGTTGATTACAGTTTGGGTGTAACTTGTTGCATCCTTTATGGTGATAGAAATATCAGAACAATTGATAGTGATGTAACAAATAAATGGGTATAGTTTTAACTGCATCCAGAATATATACATTGTTAAATTTAGTGAGGACCAAACTGGAATATTTTGACTATAAGAAAAATCAACGACCCAAAACTTTCAACTTTCTTCCACACAACAATGTTCGTTTTTATATCTCTGGTCCACTCCAGACAACATTCTCTTCTCGTTCTCCTAAAATTACACGCGTTTGTGTTATCATTAATGCATTAACCTTTAGACTGATCTGGGCCCAGATAGCCGTAGGGACTAAGTCATACTCCACCACCACCAGCCAACCCACGCCACACTGTTCTCAACTTGATAAGCGACAAAGTGTTTTATGTTATTTTCAGAGGCAGACATTCACGTATGTTCCCTCGAAGTATTCTCCCTGGGGGCAACTTCTCTAGATAAGCTAAATGGTACGCGCCCGAGTTGGGGAAAAGATACAGCGTGCAATTAATTCTACGATTAATTCTGCATCAGTTTGTGTTCAATGGCTAACTTTCATCTTTTGATTTACGCTAAGGCTGTCTGTTAGCCTCCCCACTTACTGTAGCTACAGGGTTTATTGCTGCGTGTATTTTATGCGTGTGACTACAGTCAATTCACCACACTAGTCCCGGCGAGGGCTGACCTGGCCCACAGTTCACACAGCTGTTCATCCGTCCTGTAGTAGGTAGACAGTGGGTACCTATTTCATTTTAAATACCACAGTTGTGACGGGACTGGCCAACCGACGTGAGTCTACTCAATGGTGTCCATGTCCGGGAGTTATGGATGCCACTGAAAAGAAATGATTCATTATCAGCATCATCATGATCATTATTATCATTACTATTGGTTTTATTACCTTTATATTATTTCTATAAAAAATATCATCATTATCATTACTATATTTATCATTACTATTATTATCACTATTATCATTATCATAATCATTATCATTGTTATCATTATTATCATTATCCCTATCATTATTATTATGATTATTACTATTATTATCATTAATATTATACTGGAAATTTATTTGAATTTCTCAAGAAAGGGAATGACAGTGAAGGTCACAATTTCGTTACGATTTTATGTGTATGTGTGGCTAAGGGTGAGATTCCTGGAGAGTGGAGAAATGCTTGTACATTGCCACTGTAGAAAAATGAAAGAGGATCAAGCGAGCGAACGATGGAGGGATACGTCTCTTGAGTGTACACAGTAAGTCGTTTAGGAGAGTGATGAAGGAGAGGACGGTGATATATTCAGAGCATTAGACTTGGGAGGAGCAATGTGGCTTCAGGAGTGATAGAGGATTTATGGATTACGTGCTTGCTTAGAAGGAGGTGTGTGAGAAATACCTAGAGAAGGATTTGTGTGTGGCATATATGGATCTGGAGGAAACATGATAGGAATAGAGATGCTTTGTGGGAGGTGTGACGAATGTATGGTGTGGAAGGAGAGCTACAAGAAGCAGTGAGGAGAATTTATCATGAGAGTAGGGCGGGTGTGCGAGCTGGGCAGGTGTCCATGATGTTACTATGGCTGTTAGATTATGTCTGTGAATGAGGAGTTGAGGGAGCTATATGCATGGGTTTTGGAGAGAGGGGCAGCAGACCTGCTGTTTGTTGGGTGTGAATGGGAATGGGCTGGGTCATGGGTCAGTTTCTGTTTGATGCTGCCAAGGCCATGTCCCTAAAATCAAATAAGAAACAGCATAGTTTGGTGTCTATGTTCTGGGGTACGCGTGTGTGAAAAAGGAGAAAGTTGAGAGTTAATGCAAATGAAATTAAGGTCATGAGGTATAAGAGGGAAGAGAGCCAGTTTGGTTGGAGTGTGTACATGATTAGAGAGAATATGTAGGATGCGAGTGATTTAGATACCTGGGACTGGACACAGCAGTAGATGAAACCATGGGCACTGAAGTAAGCCATAGGGTGGGTATACGGAGGAGAATGTGGAATGGGCATGAGGTGAGTACGGTTGATAGAGCTTAAGAGGTTGTACCGATATGGTTTTGACTTATGGAGAGGATTAATGAGGAGAGGCTAACTAAAAGGGTAAGATGTCTTTAGTATGGACAACACAAAGGTAAGAGTTTGTGAAGTGTTCCTGGTAAGTTGTAATTGGTAATTGGAAGCGTGGTGTTGTGTACAGAGTTCTAGACTAGGGAGGAACAATGTGGTTTCAGAAGTGCTAAAGAACGCCTGGATCAGGCGTTTGCTTTTAAGAGCTTGTGCAAGAAACAGTAAGAAGCAGGGAAGCAGAAGGATTTGTATGTGGGATTTATGGATTAGGAGAGAGCATATGATGGGGTTGATAGAGATGCCTTGTGGAAGGTCTTACGACTATACAGTGTGGGAGGAAAGCTACTAGAAATAGAGAAGCAGGGGTCTATGATGTCACCACGATTGCTTAATTTGCTTATGGACTGGGTGATGAAGAAGGTAAACGCATATGCCTTGGAGAGAGGGGCGAGTATGCAGTTTGCAGGGGGTGAAGGGGCCTGGAAAATGAGTGAGTTGTTTGTTGATGACTCAGCACTGGTGGCATATTAGAGTGAGAAACTGCAGGAGTTATTGTCTGAGTTTGGGAGATTGGGTGAAAGGAGGAAGCTGAAGAAAAGCAATGTTATTAGGTTCAGCAGGGGAAAGACAAGTTAGTTTGGTGGTGTGAGTTTGAATGGAGAAAAGCTGGGGGATGTAGAATGTTTTAGGCACCTGGGAGTTGATAATGGCAGTGAATGGTACTGTAAAAGCGGAAGTGAGTCATAGGGTAGGTGAGGGGGGCGAAGGTTCTGGGAGCATTGAAGAATATGTGCAAAGAACAGTCGTTATCTCGGAGGGCGAGAGTGGGTACTTTAAAGGTGAATCCATACAACATCATTGTATGGATGCGGAGCATGGGCTGTAGATGAAAAATGTATGGAGAAGGGTGGGTGTGCTGGAAATGAAATGTGTTTGAAGACCGTATGTGGTATTGGATGTGGTAATAAGAAGAGCGTGGCTGTGATAGCTGAAGAGTGTGTGCTGAAATGGTTTAGACATACGGGGACAATGAGTGAGGAGAGATTGACAAAGAGGATATATTTATCGGAAGTGGAGCGGAAAAGGAGAAAAGGAAACCCAAGTTAAGGATGGAAGAATGAAGTGAAAATTGTTTTGAGTAAAGGGAGCCAGAACATGCAGGAAGGCCAAAGGTGTGCACGGGATAAAATGAATTGGAGATTGTTATAACAAGGGTCAACGTGCTATCGATAGCCTGAACCAAGGTTAGTGAAGCAGCGACAGGAAACTAAGGAAAGGTATGTGGCGCCTTGTTATAGATAGAGGGTTGTAGTTTCGGTCCATTACACATGACATCCACATGCTGGATATTAGCGAATAAGGCCCTGTCTTGCTAACGTTGGAATCGGCAAATAATCACGAAAGAAAACAAAGAATAATTATCATTATTATTATCATTATCATTATTATTATACTATCATTATTATTATTATTATTATTATTATTATCATCATCATAATTACCATCATTATTATTATTATTATTATCATTATTATCATTATTGCTGTTTTTCTTGATATCATTGTCAACATGAAAACATCACACCGTTTGCCTGTAAAGACACGAGAAAAAGAAAAAAGAAAAACATAAACTGTCATTTATTATATACTGAACTAAATTTAGGCTTTCCGACGCATACGACCCAACTTCACTGTGTTTAGGTTCTTCATGCACGACAATACGACCCCACAGCACGATAGCACGGTTTTTGAGCACATCTTTACGAGTCTTGAACACGACAGTACGATGCTTCGGTATGATGGCCTGGTCTTTGATCTGATCCTTTAAGGACATTTGTCAAGGGTTGTGCTGGTCCAATCAAGTGGTTAATCATCGTGTTACACCCCCTGTGCTGCAGAAAACCAAATCGTCCTTGTGTATCTGACAGACAGTGCATCACGTCGTTAGCATGAAGGGAAGCAGCACTGTGCAGGGACATATATATATATGTGGCCGCACTGAGTCACATGCAGATGTATAAGAACCCTCGCCAGCATACGGTATACAAGTGTTACCCTGAGGATAACGTGACGTAACGCAATGTAATCCATTTTGATCAAACTTAATACGTGGCTGCAGCAGTTAGTGTGTACAGGGTGCCTCCCGAGACCTGGACTCAACCATTCTGTGAAGCCCCCCCGCCGACTTTCTCCAACAACTCCCACGTTCCGTGACTTCATTCATAATAGACGCGCATGCCGCCGCAGTTTGCTGGCAACACTAGCCCTCCCACCTCATAAATAATGCTGCACTCGGCTCTTAATTCCAAGCAGGTCCCATGACTGCCCGGGGAAACTTTCCATCTCATATTTCGGGCCCTGTTTGAACTCGTCGATGATAAGCCAATGCGGCGTAATTAGGGCAATGGAGAACCTGTTGGCCCCACCTGAGGTGAAGTGGAAGGTGATCTGGTACAGTGGGCGTGAAGTAAATGAAGGAAAAAGAATGAAAGTTGTGAAGTATAAAGAGTTGGATATTCTGTTAAATCCCTTTCCGCTGGAAGATTATCTCGATGACGCTCTCGCGGCGGTTAATGCAGTATTCCACTGGTTAATGCATGACCAGCCGGGCCAGCTGTTTTTACCCGATGGCCGGAGGAGGAAAAAATGAAATGAGCGTTTGTAACGAGGCAAAATAGTGGCGGGAAAACAGATGGATGGAGGTATTTTTTGTCTTTTCACCTGGAAACCCTCAACCTGACGTGGAAACCCTCCATCTGAACTGGAAACTCTCTATCTGACCTGGAAACCCTCCGTCTGAACTGGAAACTCTCTACCTGATCTGGAAACCCACCATCTGACCTGGAAATCCTCTATATGACCTGGAAACCCTCTACCTGACCTGGAAACCGTCTATCTGACCTGGAAACCCTCCATCTGACCTGGAAATCCTCTAGCTGACTTGGAAACCCTATACATGACCTGAAACCGTCTATCTGACCTAGAAACCCTCCATCCGAACTGGAAACTCTTCACCTGACCTAGAAACCCTCTATCTGACCTGGATACCCTTCACTTAACCTGGAAACGCTCCACCTGACCTGAAAACGCTCCACCTTACCTGGAAACACTCCACCTAACCTGAAAACGCTCCACCTTACCTACTAACCTTCCACCTCATCTGGAAACCCTCCACCTGATCTGAAAACCCTCCACCTGACCTGGAAACCCTCCACCTGATCTGGAAACGCTCCACCTCACTAACTAACCTTCCACCTCATCTGGAGACCCTCCACCTGACTGGAAACTATCCATTTGACCTGGAAACCCTCCTAACCAGGAAACGCTCCACCTGACCTGGAAACCCTCCATCTCACCTACTTACCTTTTACCTGACCTGGAAACCCTCCATCTGACTTGCAAAACCTCCACCTGACCTGCTGACCCTCCACCTAACCTACATACTTTCTACCTGACCTGGAAACTCTCCACTTCATTATCTTTAATCGTCAAATTTTTTGACGTTTTAAGTTACATGTTTGATATGCCTTTTTTGGAGCCTCGGACAAAGACATTAAGTCCTTCAGTTTTCTCTTTGCTTTGAAAAATATAAAGACATTTGTTATTAGATAGAAAACCGATAGATCTGGGGAAATGAGTGAGATAATTACAAAATGGAAAGCGTCCAATTGCTTTTTCGAAAATCATAATTAGCGTATAAAAGATTGTCGCCCCCCTCCCCCCCCCAAACACACACTCCCCTTATCATATTAATTCTCACAGAATTTTTTTTTCCCAGTTCTCATTGTCGACATGTGTATATGGAAAACTACACACAACGCGTTGGGAAGTTTTATCGTAAGAAGAAGAAAAGAATCCGATACAAGAATATTGTTGACCGTACGATGTGTTTTACGGTGTTCTCTTTGATATACTGATAAAAGTATTTTTGGACTCCCACGTATTTATGAACACTTTAAGAAATGAACTAACAAGAACTTGAGTCGGTGCAGCAAAACTAAAAATATGGTCTATGGTGATGACAGGATAAAAGAGAGAGGTGACCCATTTTCGTTTTTGTTCTCAATATATTGCGTTCCATCATTCTTTTATCAGTTCGTATGAAGATGGGCGGGGTTTGTGCCTTATATTTCAAGAATAAAGTGAAAATGAATATAGGGCATTTAATTCACGTTCTATCTGATGAAACACAAAGCGAGAAATATTTAAAAACAACATAAAGCAAGTTAATGTTAAATATGCACTGGTCTTCAACGAACAATGTATTTATATTTTTGTTACGAAAATCTTTAAATTCTACAAAAAACGAAGTTGATATTACTGTACCAACGGCTATAATATTCTTCACCTTAGGACTGAGATGAGATTTAACAGATCAAAACACCACCACCTACCCTGGTGACTTTCATCACAAGATGTAACCTGGAATTGCGTATTCGGCGTGAAAATCCGTGTTTTTGATTCAGAAATTCCACCCATAACTTTCATCCAACACAGTTGTCTTTAATTCTAAAATTTTGTAATATTTACTCCATGCATTAATAGGAAATATTTCGGGAAGTGACAGAGACTTGTTGCGTAGAGCACTTACGAAGGGGGTTGGGTCTGCTCCAAGTAGACTGTGTATTTTGACCCAAGTGAACGTGTAGGCTCACTTGAGAAGCCTCCCCAAACGCGCAGATCCCTGTTCATTCAGGCGTGATGATGATGGAAATGAAATGCATGAGGAAAATGTGTGGCCGAGGGATAGTTGATTAAGATATGATAGGTTAAGAGAGAGGTATAACGGTTAGAAGAGCATACTAAAGCGTATACTGATTACAGTTGATTAAGATATGATAGGTTAAGAGAGAGGTATAACGGTTAGAAGAGCATACTAAAGCGTATACTGATTACAGTTGATTAAGATATGATAGGTTAAGAGAGAGGTATAACGGTTAGAAGAGCATACTAAAGCGTATACTGATTACAGTTGATTAAGATATGATAGGTTAAGAGAGAGGTATAACGGTTAGAAGAGCATACTAAAGCGTATACTGATTACAGTTGATTAAGATATGATAGGTTAAGAGAGAGGTATAACGGTTAGAAGAGCATACTAAAGCGTATACTGATTACAGTTGATTAAGATATGATAGGTTAAGAGAGAGGTATAACGGTTAGAAGAGCATACTAAAGCGTATACTGATTACAGTTGATTAAGATATGATAGGTTAAGAGAGAGGTATAACGGTTAGAAGAGCATACTAAAGCGTATACTGATTACAGTTGATTACGATATGATAGGTTAAGAGAGAGGTATAACGGTTAGAAGAGCATACTAAAGCGTATACTGATTACAATTATATAAAAGGGTAAAGAGAAAGGGGATACCAAAATGGAAATGGAAGAATGGAGCCGTCAGAAGAAACCAGGTAAAAAAAGTCGGTAGAGCTTGGCTTTAGACACGGGGGCTCTACTATCAGCGAAGTAGACCTGGCTGCTAGAGTGTGAATGAGAACAAATTAAGCCATTCTTCTTCTGTTCCCGGCGTTACAAGCCAGGTACCCACTTAATCGACTAGACCCCCATGTAAAGATGAACACCAGCGTGGACTCATGGGCCGCCTGCAACGACCAGAATCCGTGTCCATGCAGGGTCGACCCCATGCAGCCCGTGCATGCGTCATAGTCAGTAACGCTAAGTCTTACAACGCGGATATCCATATGCGTGTGTGCGCGCGCGTGGGTATATGTGTATATGTGTGTGTGTGTGTGTGTGTGTGTGTGTGTGTGTGTGTGTGCGTGTGTGTGCGTGTGTGTGTGTGTGTGTGCGTGTGTGTGCGTGTGTGTGTGTGTGTGTGCATGGGGACATTAACTTTTTTCAACTTCGGGAGAGAAAACAGAAATTAGAAACTAAGACATTTCTTGATGGTTGAAGCTTTGTTACCAAGAGGACCTTTTAACTAAGTGGAGAAGTTCCTGCTGCTCTTTGTCAACGCCACTTTCTGATGGTAGGATATATGTCTTCCCCCTCCTCTCTCTCTCTCTCTCTCTCTCTCTCTCTCTCCTTCAGGATCTGATCTTGGCAATAATTTCCGTTCTCATTTCCTATCAAAAATTCCCTCTCAATCATCTATCTAGAAGTAAAAAAAGAAGAAAAAAAAGGAATAAGACCATCGGACGTTAATTTCATGATACATATATATATATATATATATATATATATATATATATATATATATATATATATATATATATATCTTTCTTTTCTTTTCTTTCAAACTATTTGCCATTTCCCGCGTCAGCGAGGTAGCGTTAAGAACAGAGGACTGGGCCTTTTTTGGAATATCCTCACCTGGCCCCCTCTGTTCCTTCTTTTGGAAAATTAAAAAAAAAAAAAAAAAAAAAAAACGAGAGGGGAGGATTTCCAGCCCCCCGCTCCCTCCCCTTTTAGTCGCCTCCTACGACACGCAGGGAATACGTGGGAAGTATTCTTAATCCCCTATCCCCAGGGATAATATATATATATATATATATATATATATATATATATATATATATATATATATATTCACCATTCACCGCGAGGTAGCGTTAAGAGCAGAGGTTTGAACATAAGAGCAAAAAATCCTCACTTGGCCCACTTCTCTGTTCTTTCTTTTTCGTACAGTTTGTTAACAGAACAAGAGAGAGAAATATCACATGTTGTTTGTTGAAACTATACAAGAAATTTCAGAAATAGCAAAGGGCTTTTTTTTTAATCTTTTTTTTTTATCGTGTCATCCAAAAGGAAGTTTGTGAAATGACTTCACACATCAGAGACGTTATCATTGACAAAAGGCTTCATGTAATATACTTTAAGGAACGGCTCACTGTATGTAATACCTTTATAAATGTCAACCAAGATACGTACTATATGATGGGTTAGCATGGTTAACTGCTGGAGAGCAGCACCTCATGCTTAACTTGAGTTCGTGAAGATCTCTGTAAATCATAGCTTTCTCGTTTATGGTTTCCTTGAAAACGTTTCTGCGCCTCACATAATACCAAACAGAAATACTCGTAATCCTGAAGTCAAACGTTTATGAATGATATATTCTATTTGCTCTCTAGTGACAGGTGCTTGATTTAATTTACTGTCTTTACGAACTTCAATCTTTATTCACTTATCAGAGCCCCACCGCAGAGCGAGAGCACGGTAGGTGATCATCTGCGTCGTTGTCAGACATGCTATTTTCCGCACCATCGCTCGTGAACCGAAGAGGATGTCGGCAGGAGATCTTCCAAAGACATATCTCACAACTGCATGGTGTGTCATGAGACAAAGCCTGGGTCACACTTAGGGTCATAGTGTACCGCGTTTGAGCTCCACACTGGGGTGAAAAGTCAGGCAAATATCACCACCAGCGTGTGATGTATCATATTTCATTCCCAAAGGTCGTACTTTTAAGGTCAAAGTGACGGCTGGGGGTCGTAACTTCAAAGATTTGTTCATGGTGTATCTACTTTCCACTCCATAACTTAGTAACCGTGGGAGTGACTGTGATGCTACTTACCGTAAAGTATGACCGACTTTCGCAGGATACAACTAAATACGAACGAGTTCCGCCAGCATCAGACCATTGTGTCCTAACGAGGCTGTATGTGGCAGTGGAAGAGAACAGAAAATTATGGATAACTGTGATAGGTGTTGGAAGACATTTAGACTTTTAAAAGAGACAGACCTGTACGTAAAGTTATCGTGAAGTTAATAAGTGGGTGCTGATAATGTCGGTCGTGGATTTGAGGCGAAATGATTATCAAGTCTTTCCTTAAATTACCCTCATTGGAATATCGTTCCATATGTTAACAATCCTGTTGAAGAGAAAGTGCTTCGCCTCACTCGAGGTGAAGCGTTTTCCCACGACTTTACATCCACCACTACGAGCGAAATCAGACGAATTTATCCTTACGTAGCTCGTTAAATCGTTTAATTATTTTGAATACCTGTATCAGACCACCTCTCAACCTTCTCTTTTCCAAGCTAAATGGGGACGCACAAGTGAGCTGTAAAGCGTGCAGACAATATCCCGAGACTTAAATTCGAAAGTCCTTCCAATAAATTCAAGAATTTTGCTCGCGATTTCTACTGCTTCTCTCCATTGCTTTCTTGGCTTTACGTCACCAGAGATTATTACAATCAATTCCTATTCTTCAATGACCTTTTGTATATCAGAAGAATTCATAGTGTAGTTTGCCTTTTCATTTTTATTCATGTGTAAGACTTTGCACCTACCAATATCAACATTCATTTGCCACCTGTTAGCCCAATTTGAAGCTGAAGACGTTCAGTTTATGTTGCAGATATGTTGCAGATATGTTCAGTTTATGTTGCAGTGCACTTTCGTGTAATAGTCACATCGTCAGGGGAGACACAAGAGAGAAATATAACAGCCAGTTGATATACAATGAAGAGACGTAGCTAGGACGCCATTTGGTAAACATGTGATTGTCCAAGACCAAATATATATATATATATATATATATATATATATATATATATATATATATATATATATATATATATATATATATATATATATATATACAGAATGGAAAAGGGTGAGAACAATGGAAGTAAGGGGAGTGGGGGAGGAATGGGATGTATTTAGGGAATCAGTGATGGATTGCGCAAAAGATGCTTGTGGCATGAGAAGAGTGGGAGGTGGGTTGATAAGAAAGGGTAGTGAGTGGTGGGATGAAGAAGTAAGAGTATTAGTGAAAGAGAAGAGAGAGGCATTTGGACGATTTTTGCAGGGAAAAAATACAATTGAGTGGGAGATGTATAAAAGAAAGAGACAGGAGGTCAAGAGAAAGGTGCAAGAGGTGAAAAAAAGGGCAAATGAGAGTTGGGGTGAGAGAGTATCATTAAATTTTAGGGAGAATAAAAAGATGTTCTGGAAGGAGGTAAATAAAGTGCGTAAGACAAGGGAGCAAATGGGAACTTCAGTGAAGGGCGCAAATGGGGAGGTGATAACAAGTAGTGGTGATGTGAGAAGGAGATGGAGTAAGTATTTTGAAGGTTTGTTGAATGTGTTTGATGATAGAGTGGCAGATATAGGGTGTTTTGGTCGAGGTGGTGTGCAAAGTGAGAGGGTTAGGGAAAATGATTTGGTAAACAGAGAAGAGGTAGTGAAAGCTTTGCGGAAGATGAAAGCCGGCAAGGCAGCAGGTTTGGATGGTATTGCAGTGGAATTTATTAAAAAAGGGGGTGACTGTATTGTTGACTGGTTGGTAAGGTTATTTAATGTATGTATGACTCATGGTGAGGTGCCTGAGGATTGGCGGAATGCGTGCATAGTGCCATTGTACAAAGGCAAAGGGGATAAGAGTGAGTGCTCAAATTACAGAGGTATAAGTTTGTTGAGTATTCCTGGTAAATTATATGGGAGGGTATTGATTGAGAGGGTGAAGGCATGTACAGAGCATCAGATTGGGGAAGAGCAGTGTGGTTTCAGAAGTGGTAGAGGATGTGTGGATCAGGTGTTTGCTTTGAAGAATGTATGTGAGAAATACTTAGAAAAGCAAATGGATTTGTATGTAGCATTTATGGATCTGGAGAAGGCATATGATAGAGTTGATAGAGATGCTCTGTGGAAGGTATTAAGAATATATGGTGTGGGAGGAAAGTTGTTAGAAGCAGTGAAAAGTTTTTATCGAGGATGTAAGGCATGTGTACGTGTAGGAAGAGAGGAAAGTGATTGGTTCTCAGTGAATGTAGGTTTGCGGCAGGGGTGTGTGATGTCTCCATAGTTGTTTAATTTGTTTATGGATGGGGTTGTTAGGGAGGTAAATGCAAGAGTTTTGGAAAGAGGGGCAAGTATGAAGTCTGTTGGGGATGAGAGAGCTTGGGAAGTGAGTCGGTTGTTGTTCGCTGATGATACAGCGCTGGTGGCTGATTCATGTGAGAAACTGCAGAAGCTGGTGACTGAGTTTGGTAAAGTGTGTGGAAGAAGAAAGTTAAGAGTAAATGTGAATAAGAGCAAGGTTATTAGGTACAGTAGGGTTGAGGGTCAAGTCAATTGGGAGGTGAGTTTGAATGGAGAAAAACTGGAGGAAGTGAAGTGTTTTAGATATCTGGGAGTGGATCTGGCAGCGGATGGAACCATGGAAGCGGAAGTGGATCATAGGGTGGGGGAGGGGGCGAAAATTCTGGGGGCCTTGAAGAATGTGTGGAAGTCGAGAACATTATCTCGGAAAGCAAAAATGGGTATGTTTGAAGGAATAGTGGTTCCAACAATGTTGCATGGTTGCGAGGCGTGGGCTATGGATAGAGTTGTGCGCAGGAGGATGGATGTGCTGGAAATGAGATGTTTGAGGACAATGTGTGGTGTGAGGTGGTTTGATCGAGTGAGTAACGTAAGGGTAAGAGAGATGTGTGGAAATAAAAAGAGCGTGGTTGAGAGAGCAGAAGAGGGTGTTTTGAAGTGGTTTGGGCACATGGAGAGGATGAGTGAGGAAGATTGACCAAGAGGATATATGTGTCGGAGGTGGAGGGAGCAAGGAGAAGAGGGAGACCAAATTGGAGGTGGAAAGATGGAGTGAAAAAGATTTTGTGTGATCGGGGCCTGAACATGCAGGAGGGTGAAAGGAGGGCAAGGAATAGAGTGAATTGGAGCGATGTGGTATACCGGGGTTGACGTGCTGTCAGTGGATTGAATCAAGGCATGTGAAGCGTCTGGGGTAAGCTATGGAAAGCTGTGTAGGTATGTATATTTGCGTGTGTGGACGTATGTATATACATGTGTATGGGGGGGTTGGGCCATTTCTTTCGTCTGTTTCCTTGCGCTACCTCGCAAGCGCGGGAGACAGCGACAAAGTATAAAAAAAAAAAATATATATATATATATATATAGCGAATGTAGGTTTGAGGCAGGGGTGTGTGATGTCTCCATGGTTGTTTAATATGTTTATGGATGGGGTTGTTAGGGAGGTGAATGCAAGAGTTTTGGAAAGAGGGGCAAGTATGAAGTCTGTTGGGGATGAGAGAGCTTGGGAAGTGAGTCAGTTGTTGTTCGCTGATGATACAGCGCTGGTGGCTGATTCATGTGAGAAACTGCAGAAGCTGGTGACTGAGTTTGGTAAAGTGTGTGAAAGAAGAAAGTTAAGAGTAAATGTGAATAAGAGCAACTCAGTAGGGTTGAGGGTCAAGTCAATTGGGAGGTAAGTTTGAATGGAGAAAAACTGGAGGAAGTAAAGTGTTTTAGATATCTGGGAGTGGATCTGGCAGCGGATGGAACCATGAAGGCGGAAGTGGATCATAGGGTGGAGGAGGGGGCGAAAATCCTGGGATCCTTGAAGAATGTTTGGAAGTCGAGAACATTATCTCGGAAAGCAAAAATGGGTATGTTTGAAGGAATAGTGGTTCCAACAATGTTGTATGGTTGCGAGGCGTGGGCTATGGATAGAGTTGTGCGCAGGAGGGTGGATGTGCTGGAAATGAGATGTTTGAGGACAATGTGTGGTGTGAGGTGGTTTGATCGAGTAAGTAACGTAAGGGTAAGAGAGATGTGTGGAAATAGAAAGAGCGTGGTTGAGAGAGCAGAAGAGGGTGTTTTGAAATGGTTTGGGCACATGGAGAGAATGAGTGAGGAAAGATTGACCAAGAGGATATATGTGTCGGAGGTGGAGGGAACGAGGAGAAGTGGGAGACCAAATTGGAGGTGGAAAGATGGAGTGAAAAAGATTTTGTGTGATCGGGGCCTGAACATGCAGGAGGGTGAAAGGAGGGCAAGGAATAGAGTGAATTGGATCGATGTGGTATACCGGGGTTGACGTGCTGTCAGTGGATTGAATCAGGGCATGTGAAGCGTGTGGGGTAAACCATGGAAAGCTGTGTAGGTATGTATATTTGCGTGTGTGGACGTATGTATATACTTGTGTATGGGGGTGGGTTGGGCCATTTCTTTCGTCTGTTTCCTTGCGCTACCTCGCAAACGCGGGAGACAGCAAAAAAAAGAAAAAAAAAATATATATATATATATATATATATATATATATATATATATATATATATATATATATATATATATATTTGCATTCATACTTGGTTGCCGTTTCCTGCGTTAGCGATGTGGCGCCAGGAACAGATTAAGAAAGGCCGCATTCTCTCACATCCATTCTCTAGCTGTTATGTGTGATGCACCGAAACCACAGATCACTATCCACATCCAGACCCTACAGACCTTTCCATGGTTTACCCCGGCGTTTCGCATGCCCTAGTTCAGTCCTACTGAGAGCACGTCGACTATGCTGTACCACATCATTCCAGTTCACTTGACCCTGTACGCCTTTCACCCTCCTGCATGTTCAGGCCTCGCTCGCTCGAAATCTTTGTTGAGTGTACTTAAGTTATCTTGGAGAGTGGTGACTGGAGAGTGAAGGCAATGAACATCAGATTAGGGAGGAGCAATATGGTTTCAGAAGTGATAGAGGATGTGTGGACCAGGTGTTTGCACTGAAGAATGTGTGTGAGAAATACTTAATGAAAGAATAGGATTTGTTTGTCGAATTGATAGATCATGAAGAAAGCATATGATAAATTGATAGAGAAGCCTTGTGGAAGGACTTACGAACATATCGTGTGGAAGGAAAGCTTCTGGAAGCAGTGAAAACTTTTTATTACGAATACAAGACACGTCTACGAGTAGACACAGAAGCTAGTGAGCATCTGCAGGTGAAGGTTAGTCTGCGGTAGGCATCCCTCCCACTTCCCCTTTAAGATAACATAAGATGATATATGAAATGTCTACTGTCAAATTGTATACATGATACGAAATGAAATTTCTTATGGCTAGAAGCTCAATTCAAGGTTAATGGGGACAGTATCTGCTCTGACATGGCGGTAAGAGGATGTAATAAGCCTTTGTGCTGGTGTTGGGATTTAAGACTTTATGAATTATTTGCACATGATGAGGCGGATTTCCTCCGCGAAACAAACTATGTAGTGTTGATTCTGAATAACTTATCTGAACTCTCTCTGGCCATCTCTCCTACTTACATACGTATACTTACATATATCCCTCTTTTAAACAAGGTATTCCCAATCACCAGCCCTTTTTCAGCACACAAATCTACAAGCTCTTCACCATATCCATTTATAACACTGAACATCCTATGTACACCAATTATACCCTCAACTGCCACATTACTCACCTTTGCATTCAAGTCACCCATCACTATAACCCGGTCATGTGCATTAAAACTGCTAACACACTCACTCAGCTGCTCCCAAAACATTTGCCTCTCATGATCATTCTTCTCATGACTAGGTGCATAGTCACCAATAATCATCTCTTTCCATCCACTTTCAGTTTTACCCTATCAACCTAGAGTTTACTTTCTTACACTATCACATACTCCCACAACTCCTACTTCAGGAGTAGTGCTACTCCTTCCTATGCTCTTGTCCTCTCACCAACCACTCTTCCCCTTTACCCTTTAGCTTCGTTTCACTCGGAGCCAAAAAATCCAGGTTCCTTTCCTCAAACATACTACCTATCTCTCCTTTTTTCTCATCTTGGTTATATCCACACACGTTTAGACACTCCAATCTGAGCCTTTGAGGAAGATGAGCACTCCCCGCATGACTCCTTCTGTTTCCCCTTTCAGAAAATCAAAATACAGAGAGGGGGAAGATTTCTAGCCCCCCGCTCCCGTCCCCTTTAGTCGCCTTCTACGACATGCGGGGAATGCGTGGGAATCCACTCATATACATATATATAAATAAACGCCTACATTACGCACATATACATATATACATATACATACATATACGCAGACATTATATATATACACATGTACATATTTATACTTGCTTGCCTTCATCCATTCTTATCGCTACCCCGTCCCACAGGGAAACAGCATCGCTATCCCCTGCTTCAGCGAGGTAGTGCCAGAAATACAGACAAAAAGGCCACATTCATTCACAGTCAGTCTCTAGGTGTCATGTGTAATGCACCGAAACCACAGCTCGCTATCCACATCCAGGCCCCACAGACCTTTCCATGGTTATTCCAAACGCTTCACATTCCCTGGTTCAGTCCATCGACAGCACCTCGATCCCGGTATGGTACCACATCGTTCCAATTCACTCTGTTCCCTGCACGCCTCTCATCCTCCTCTATGTTCAGGCCCCGATCGCTCAAAATCTTTTTCACATCATCCTTCCACCTCCAATTTAGTCTCCCGCTTCTCCTTGTTCCCTCCACCTCTGACACATATATTCTCTTTGTCAATCTTTCCTCACTCATTCTCTCCATATGTCCAAACCATTTCAACAAGCCCTCTTCTGCGCTCTCAACCATACTCTTTTTATTTCCACACATATCCCTTACCCTTACGTTACCTACTCGATCAAACCACCTCACACCACATATTATCCTCAAGTATTTCATCATCAACACATCCACCCTCCTCCGTACAACCCTATCTATAGCCCATGCCTAGCAACCATATAACGTTGTTGGAACTACTATTCCTTTAAACATACCCATTTTTGCTCTCCGAGACATCACTCTCTCCCTCCACACATTCTTTATCGCTCCCAGAACCTTCGCCCCCTCCCCCACCCTGTGACTCACTTCCGCTTCCATGGTTCCATCCACTGCTAAGTCCACTTTCAGAAATCTTAAACACTTCAATTCCTCCAATTTTTTTCAATCCAACTTACATCCCAATTAACTGGTCCCTCAACCCTACTGAACTTAATAACCTTGCTCTTATCACATTTACTTTCAATGTTCTCCTTTCACACACTTTTTCCAGACTCAGTCACCAACTTCTGCATTTTCTCACACGAATCAGCTACTAGAGCTGTATCATCGGCAAACAACAACTGACTCACTTCCCAAGCCCTCTCATCCACAACAAGCTGTATTCTTGCCCCTCTCTCCAAAACTCTTGCATTTACCTCCCTAACCACCCCATCCATAAACAAATTAAACAGTTATGGAGACATCACGCATCCCTACCGCAGACCGGCATTCACTGGGAACCAATCATTTTCTTCTCTTCCTACTTGTACACATGCCTTACATCCTTGGTAAAAACTTTTCACTGCTTCAAGCAAATTACCTCCCACACCATATACTCTTAAAATCTTCCACAAAGAATCTCTATCAACCGTGTCATATGCCTTCTCCGGATCCATAAACGCTACATACAAATCCTTTTGTTTTCTAAGTATTCCTCACATACATTCTTCAAAGCAAACACCTGATCCACACATCCTCTACCACTTCTGAAATCACACTGCTCTTCCCCAATCTGATGATCTGTACATGTCTTCACCCTCTCAATCAATACCCTCCCATATAATTTCCCAAGAATATTCAACAAACTGTTGCCTCTATGGTTTGAACACTAAACTTTACCCCCTTTGCCTTTGTGCAATGTCACTATGCATGCATTCCGCCAATCCTCAGGCACTTCACCATGATCCATACATACACTGAATATCCCTACCAACCAGTCAACAACACAGTCACCCCCTTTTTTTAATAACTTCTACTGCAATACCATCCAAACCCGCCGCCTTGCTGGATTTTACCTTCTGCAAAGCTTTCATTACCTCTTCTCTCTTCGCCAAAGCATTCTCCCTTTGGAAGAATGGTTTGGTCTTAACACACACACTGATCTGGATATCTCCTGAGAACTGTACTCCGTCCCGTCCTGAAATATACGTCTTGCAATGGCTTGCCTATTCTGAGCTCAGTATAACTCATGCACAACACATTCTGGTGATCACGACTGGTACACAGTTTTAACGTGTTCATGGTCAAGGGCTTTTCCTCAGCTCGTATTAATGTTAAGGGGCACAATGGTGCAGAGGGGATGGGCTAGAGATAAACATAAGGGGAAATGAGGACATGGAATGGGACACATATATTGGATGGGCAGAGCGGGTAGGGAGAGAAAAGTAATTACGGAAAGGTAATGAAGAGGAACAATAAGGGTGACGCAGCGAAAAGTTATGATGGGGAAGGTAGTGAGAGGCAATCGAAGGAAGGGAGCTAGGAAAATTTACTGAGAGGGGAAATGAAGAACAATCGTAAGAAAAGATAGTAAGTTGTAATGAGTACCAGCAAAAGATAAGGGACTTGGTGAGGGTAGAATATCTAGTATGAATAGATTAGATGAATGAAGATAGTGAGAGAGGTAGGTACTGATGAAGAGGGACGATCAAGGCTGGGGGTAGGGAACAACAGGATTTTGATTCCCGCAGAGACAGTGTGGTGAGGGTCAGCCCGGCCCCAACCATCCCCACTCCATTCCAGAAATCTTTGTTACATTCATGATCAAAAGAAAACAGACAAAATGAATATGTATATGTAGATACGATGCTGTGGTTTCGGTGCATTACACATGACAGCTAGAGATTGAGTGTGAACGAAAGTGGCCTTTGTTGTCTTTTTCTAGCGCTACCTCGCACGGGGGGGGGGTGCTATTTTATGTGTGGCGTGGTGGCTACGTAATGGATGAAGGCAGCAAGTATGAATATGTACATGTATATATATATATATATATATATATATATATATATATATATATATATATATATATATATATATATATTTATATATATATATATTTATATATATACGTTGAAATGTATAGGTATGTATATATCCGTGTGTGGGCGTGTATGTATATGCATATGTATGTGGGTAGGTTGGGCCATTCTTTCCTCTGTTTCCTTGCGCTACCTCTCTAACGCGGGCGACAGCGACAAGGTATAATAAGAATAAGATGAAATCATATGATACGATACACATATGCAGTTAATTGTAAACACAGACACAGACACACACACACACACACACACACACACACACACACACACACACACACACAAGCGAAAGAGCCTTGAGATTTGCAGTGAAGATATAGAAGGCCCCTCAGCTAGCTAGCATTTGCAAGGTATAACAGAACAAGGAACGAGTACGACAGATTAAGAGAACAGGAACAAAGAAACTTCGAAAAAGAATATTGTGGACAAGGCAGGAGAGATTCCAAAAGATTTCCTTTAATTCACTGAGGGTCAGTAGTTGATTAAGGAGTAGTTAATCAGGGTAATGGATTCAGTGGGAAAAATGTAGAGGATAATGTAAGGATATGTGAGGAACTAACTGAATAGCAAGTTCAAAAGTACTTTCACAGTGGAGGTGGAATGGGGAGGAGATTTAGGAAATCATTGATGTATCTAGAAAAGAAGTTCCCATTTGCTCCCTTCTTTCTTTTCTAGATACATCAATGATTTCCTAAATCTCCTCCCCATTCCACCTCCACTGTGAAAGTACTTTTGAACTTGCTATTCAGTGAAGGGCGCAAATGGGGAGGTGATAACAAGTAGTGGTGATGTGAGAAGGAGATGGAGTGAGTATTTCGAAGGTTTGTTGAATGTGTTTGATGATAGAGTGGCAGATATAGGGTGTTTTGGTCGAGGTGGTGTGCAAAGTGAGAGGGTTAGGGAAAATGATTTGGTAAACAGAGAAGAGGTAGTGAAAGCTTTGCGGAAGATGAAAGCCGGCAAGGCAGCAGGTTTGGATGGTATTGCAGTGGAATTTATTAAAAAAGGGGGTGACTGTATTGTTGACTGGTTGGTAAGGTTATTTAATGTATGTATGACTCATGGTGAGGTGCCTGAGGATTGGCGGAATGCGTGCATAGTGCCATTGTACAAAGGCAAAGGGGATAAGAGTGAGTGCTCAAATTACAGAGGTATAAGTTTGTTGAGTATTCCTGGTAAATTATATGGGAGGGTATTGATTGAGAGGGTGAAGGCATGTACAGAGCATCAGATTGGGGAAGATCAGTGTGGTTTCAGAAGTGGTAGAGGATGTGTGGATCAGGTGTTTGCTTTGAAGAATGTATGTGAGAAATACTTAGAAAAGCAAATGGATTTGTATGTAGCATTTATGGATCTGGAGAAGGCATATGATAGAGTTGATAGAGATGCTCTGTGGAAGGTATTAAGAATATATGGTGTGGGAGGAAAGTTGTTAGAAGCAGTGAAAAGTTTTTATCGAGGATGTAAGGCATGTGTACGTGTAGGAAGAGAGGAAAGTGATTGGTTCTCAGTGAATGTAGGTTTGCGGCAGGGGTGTGTGATGTCTCCATGGTTGTTTAATTTGTTTATGGATGGGGTTGTTAGGGAGGTAAATGCAAGAGTTTTGGAAAGAGGGGCAAGTATGAAGTCTGTTGGGGATGAGAGAGCTTGGGAAGTGAGTCAGTTGTTGTTCGCTGACGACACAGCGCTGGTGGCTGATTCATGTGAGAAACTGCAGAAGCTGGTGACTGAGTTTGGTAAAGTGTGTGGAAGAAGAAAGTTAAGAGTAAATGTGAATAAGAGCAAGGTTATTAGGTACAGTAGGGTTGAGGGTCAAGTCAATTGGGAGGTGAGTTTGAATGGAGAAAAACTGGAGGAAGTGAAGTGTTTTAGATATCTGGGAGTGGATCTGGCAGCGGATGGAACCATGGAAGCGGAAGTGGATCATAGGGTGGGGGAGGGGGCGAAAATTCTGGGGGCCTTGAAGAATGTGTGGAAGTCGAGAACATTATCTCGGAAAGCAAAAATGGGTATGTTTGAAGGAATAGTGGTTCCAACAATGTTGTATGGTTGCGAGGCGTGGGCTATGGATAGAGTTGTGCGCAGGAGGATGGATGTGCTGGAAATGAGATGTTTGAGGACAATGTGTGGTGTGAGGTGGTTTGATCGAGTGAGTAACGTAAGGGTAAGAGAGATGTGTGGAAATAAAAAGAGCGTGGTTGAGAGAGCAGAAGAGGGTGTCTTGAAGTGGTTTGGGCACTTGGAGAGGATGAGTGAGGAAAGATTGACCAAGAGGATATATGTGTCGGAGGTGGAGGGAACAAGGAGAAGAGGGAGACCAAATTGGAGGTGGAAAGATGGAGTGAAAAAGATTTTGTGTGATCGGGGCCTGAACATGCAGGAGGGTGAAAGGAGGGCAAGGAATAGAGTGAATTGGAGCGATGTGGTATACCGGGGCTGACGTGCTGTCAGTGGATTGAATCAAGGCATGTGAAGCGTCTGGGGTAAACCATGGAAAGCTGTGTAGGTATGTATATTTGCGTTTGTGGACGTATGTATATACATGTGTATGGGGGGGGTTGGGCCATTTCTTTCGTCTGTTTCCTTGCGCTACCTCGCAAACGCGGGAGACAGCGACAAAGTATAAAAAGAAAAAAAAAAAAATCTAGAAAAGATATTAACAGAAAACTAAAAGGACCAAACCCGCACGAGGCACAAGGTCCCGATCAAATTTCACCATATGTGCTAAAGATATGTCCAGATACGCTAGATAAACCACGTGAATTATTGTTTAAGATGTCGTTGGAGAGAACAAGTGCCAAGGGAATGCAAAAGGGCAAACATCATATCTATCTATAAGAAAGGAGACAGGGAACATGCGCTGAACAACAGACTGGTCTCACTGACTAACTATGGAAGAGACAACGCGGTTTTAGGAAGTTCTGTGCGAGAGTGAGCTCAGTTCTTGAAAAATGGGAAGTCTGGGTGGACTGCTTGTATCTGGATTGCCAGAAAGCATTTGACACTGTATCGCAAGAGAGGCTGCTTTCTTTAAGAAGCTGAATCACCAGAAAGGAGTAGGAGGGGAAGCTTCTTCGATGGATAGATTAACTCAGTGGAGGGAACAGAAAACACACATTATAGCAATCTGTTCCAAATGGTTTGAACTGACAAGCGGAGTGCCACAATATTCGGTTTTGGAACTATTACTTGTCTTGGTCTATGCAAACGACTTAACTGAAGATATAAAATCCCACCTTCGTGAAAGAAGTGAGAAGTGAAAATCGACCAGGATTGCATCAGCTATCAAGGGGACCTAAACAGACTCCAAAGTTGATGAAATTTGGCCCGAGCAAAAGTAAGGTTCTGAGGATGGGAAAGAAAATCTCAATACGATTATCATCAAGCAGGAAATAAGCTTAAGGACGTAGGAATTGTCCTTAAACTGTAGCCAGTGTCCCATATTAGGAGAACAGTATTGGAGACAAACTGTTTTCTGGCAGTAATTTGACTGGCATTCAAATATATGGATATGGGAATAATTAGGAGGCTGTTCATACCTTACACAGGCCAAAAGTAGAATACGCTTCTGAAGTTTGATCACCGTACCTAAAGAAGTATAAAGACCTAATAGGGAGGGTCCAGAAGAGAACAACAAGTATGATACCGTAATTGAGAAAGCTGAATATCAGAAGAGGCTACAGGCTTTAATTTTGCCCACCTTGGAAGAGAAAAGAGTGAGGGGTGAACTGATCGCAATCGTTAAGTGCCTGAAACGGATCGATGACATTTCTTCGAGAGATGTAGGAATAGAGGAAAATAATCATTTGCTCTTCTTCCCTGTAAGTACCACCCAAACACCTCCCTTCGCTCTTTCACTAGCAACTTTAGTTCTTCGTCCCACCACTCACTACCCTTTTCAAATCTGCCCACCTCCCACCTCTTTCACATGCCAGCATTGCTTCCCTAAATACCTCCCATTCCTCACCCACTCCCCTTACTTCAAATATTCTCACCTTTTGTCATTCGACACTTGATCTTTCCTGGTAATTCTTCTTACCAGTCTCTTTTCCAAGCTCACTTACTCTTACCACTTTCTTCAGATCGATATTGTTTCCTTTTACAAAAACCTCTGCAAATCTTCACCCTCGCCTCCACAATATAGTGATCAGATATCCCACCAGCTGCCCCTCTCAGCACATTTACATCTGAAAGTCTCTCTTTCACTCGTCTATCAATTAATAAGTAATCTGACAATTAACAACCCTTTATCACACACAACTCCACAAGCTGTTCGCCATCTCCATTTATAACACTGAATACCTCACCCCCCCCCCCCCCCCCACTATATCCTCAACTGCCAGGATTGACAGTGTTTTTCATTCCTTGAGTTGAATTTTCATTATACGTGTGGCTTAGAAAGTGGTGCCCGTGCACTGGTGGAATACACGTGTACTGCTACTGGATGAGGGTAGGTGGAGGGCTAACAAGGACATTAGAAATACGCACAGATACATAAGATTTTTAATTATAGTACGTTGCATGGGAGTGTGGTGACTGACAGAGCTATGATATGTAGGGAACTATAGAGTAAGGAAGCGCAGTGTGGCTTCGGGAACGGTAAAGGGTGCATGTGTCAAGTTTCTTGGAGAATGTGTGTGAACAATATTTAGAGAAGGAGCATTGTTTATGTATAACATATGCGGGTCTACGGAAAGCGTATGTCAGGGTTGACAGAAATGCTGTTTTAAATTTATTACGAATACGTGGTGAGGGGAAAAAAGCCTCTAGAACCAACGAGGAGTTTGTATAGAGAGGGGGCGTGCGTGCGAGCATGATGAGAGGAGGATATGCAATTCCAGGCGAATTCGTGCTCAGGAGGAGGATGTGTTGCGTCTCCATTGCTGTTTAATGTTTCCAAATGCGAGGCTATTGGAGAGAAGGTGGATTTGTAGTTCGTTAGTAATTGGGCTGCCAGGGAGGTGAGTCAGTTACTGTCTGCACATTGCACGGTTCTGGTGGCAGACCCTAGTGGGAAACTGCAGATGTTAGTTTCTAAGTTTGGGAGGGTGTGTGTGGAATGGGGGGGGGGGGGGGTTGAAAGTTGATATAAAACAGTACGGTAGCAAAGTCTAGCTGGGGAGAGGGACAGGTTTGTTGGAGCGTGAGTTTGAATGGGGATAGCTTGGAGGATGAGAGTTTTAGATACCTGGAAGTGGACATGGCAGACAGACAGAAAGACAGACAGGCTGACTAACAATTCATTTCACTGAGAAGTTTTACAATTCATAGATCAGATATCCAATAGAAAGTTATAATGCAATGATGCAAGTTAATTCATTTGCAAATTTAGATGTCCACAGCAACAAGTTGACATGGCAACTATTATCACTGATAGAAATGGTATTTTTGTTTCCACAGTTCCTCATCACAAAATGACATTCGCTGATACTTGACACATACAGATTATTACTAAAGCAAGATTCCTTCCTTTATGGCTTTTTTATTGGTCTTATGCTTGAGTTGTACAAATTTGTTCCTATTTACATTAATTCCATGTTATATAAAGATATGTTAACGTTTGTTAGTCACTACTCCCTTGTATTACATTCATCCCCTAAACATTATTCTCACAGCGGCTACATATCCTCTCTATAACATTATGATGTATACCAGTCACTCTGGGTAACTTGCTGTTGTTAGTTCTCATTATTATATACGCTAGTTTGACAAGTCTTTGACAGTTTGACTTATGTTCCTTGAACTTCAAAGTATCTTAGCTAGTTACACACTAACAACAAGACACATTATTCAAGTTAGGAGACCACTGAGCCATCCGCTGATCTTTGAAATATTTTTCTTTGGCTTTTTCTCGTGACGATGAGATGCTTTACTTGCACATCAGTCTCATTTACCCTCAAAGTCTGTACACGAAATTCCTCAAACAAGAAATTCTTTTACCATTCATTAGCGGGCTTTCATTTCTTGAGAAAAGTCGAGTGTACCTTGCTCCGCAATTAGTGTCTAAAAAAAAATTGCTTCCAGTATCAATAACATTGTTCTAGGTATGCCGTGCCAGGAGGCACACTGAGAGGCAACTCTCTGAATGGTGAATACATCTTTTTCAATGTTTAAGTGTCGGTCTGAGTGATAATGAAATTCATACTATCAGTATTCCGTGGCTAACAGGCAATTTTAGAGTATGAAATATTGCTTCACTGATGTAGATATGAAGAATTACAGCATTGTAGGATCTGTCTTGAAATTACGGCATGTTCTTGTTTGCAATGAGAACTTGTGGTCTATCCAATATATGTGGCCACAGAGGTTAAAATGATAAAAGAAAGTGGCTCAATCCTCTTCCATATGATCCAGGAGAAGAGAATGTTACAGAACGTTTGTTACCCGTCAGTAAGACTTTTACAGGTGTCACTGAGTTGTCAGAAACTTGGACATCATCAAATAAATGAACCCTTACCTGTGATCAAGTCCTGTGTAAGGTTATTTGCACCTATTTGATAAGTCATTACAATCACCGAGAGGCCTCTCTAACGTTCTTCTAGAAAAGAAAAGGTGAGGTGAGGGGGATAGGAACTTGCAAAAGGTAGGGCGAGACACAACCAGATGTCACCCCGACCCGTGGTCAGATGTTGTGATCTCACTCATGGGCCTAATCCTCTCAGATCTCCTGGAGAAGGGATCAGCTCTAAAAACTTAGTTGACAGGGTCTTCTTCTCGCCGCCGAATTGGTCGACCATCAAATAGGGGTAATGTGGCCACCATATTCGATTGCATGTGACGCATATGGACTGCTTCCAAAACTTGGTTGCGATTATACAGCTGTAAGGGTCATACCGTGTTATCTATTCGCCCCTTCACTAATATGATTAATGATGCGTTGCCACAGGTTACATCTAGCCTGACAAAGTTTGCGTACATTTTGGGTTGCGCAGCTCCCTGTCACACAGTGGTATTGGTACACCACATTGGCCTTAACTAAATTGTCCCGAGGGGGCAATGGTGTTGTTACGCAGGATAAGGTTGGTTGATTTTAGGTTTTATATTAGATGACAACTCAGCTGTTTTTGTCGTTGCCCTCAGGTGTACAGGCTTATGCCACGATATCCCTGACTACTTCATTATTTTTCTTTGTATGCTGGAGTGAATGTGTTACAACAGTATACAGTCAAGGTCTTTGCTGCTCAGATGAGGATGGTGACATGAAACGTCGAGAAGTTTCCTCAAAATGACAAAGAAATTCATATTCGAGCAGCCATTGTTGACCAGAACCTGACATATATTTAGTAATTCTTGGTCTATGAATGTAAGCCCGTAAACCCTATCGGTACACTCTCCCTCACCCTTCAGATACCAGCCTGTCTGTCGGTTTCCCATACACGATCCTTAGAAATTGTTTTCCCTCATTTGTCACATAGACGTCGAGAAACGGGACTCGTTGGTTACTACTTCCCTCTACACTTACTTGGAGGCCTGATACCTCTTGGACCTCCTCTCTCAGCAGGTATAGGGTGTTTTCGCTAACTGTGCACACAAAGATATCGTCAGTGTACCGGCAGTCGATGTCGGGTGCAATGGGGTGAGACATGAATGCCTGTGTGAAAAGTACACCCAAAAGTGATCCCATCGCTATGTCATCTACCTGGAGATACATCTCATCGTCAGAACTGCGGACAAATAATTCAGTCGCACATGCTTTCAACATATCCCACAATATGTTGCCAGGAATCTTAGATGGTGCTATGATGGTTAGAAAAGTCGTAGTCAACGGTGATGTTAGTTGTCCTCTTTACTGGCACGTTCGTGAAAACGCTTACAACATCCAGGGAGGTCCATGACGTTGCTTGATGTCCAAGCTTTAATCATGTTGACGTTGCTTGATGTCGAAGCTTTCATCATGTCAATGAATTCCTCTAGATATCAGCGAGTATGTTGAAGGTATATAGAATGAAATAATGTCGTCGAGGCGTTTAGCAAGCTTGTGTGTTGGTGTGGGATACTGGGACGTGATCAGTTTTGTTGGCTGCCCAGGCTTGTGTGTTTTGACAGTGCCATAGAAACACCCTGGTTCATAATCGCCGATAATCTTCTCAACTTCAGGCCTTCTACCCCTTCGTTTACCACTATCATTGAAGTGTTCACTCCTCACTTAAGTGCTTCAGTGGGGTTGCAATTGGTGATCTTGAACTTAGGCGAATCTTGGATGATGGTGTTGCATTGTTCCATGTAGTCTTTCCTCAGCAATAGGTATACAGCTGTCTTATCAGCTCTCTGAATGACTTTGTCGCTATTCTCACGGAGCGCCTCGGCTGCTTGACGTTGTTCCGGGGTAAGGATCCCGTGTTCGTTATCACGCCTATGTTTAGTAGACTGCCTGCAATAATTCTTGGAATTCCGGGTTTACATAGTCGATCTCCTTATCTCTATATATTCGGCACAGGTCGTCTTATAGCATAGCAAATTCTGTCTTTTCTTCTTTTTTGGGTTCAATGAGCAAATGTAGCCAAGGTTCAGTTCTTTTAAGTGGTTCAACGCTTTGCAAGATTCAAAAAGCTGTCTCGTCCCACACCTTGCCACCCAGAGATTACTGTTGGCCTGCCCCTAACTCCAAGACCCTGGCCTTTGCCTTCCTTACCACCCCGTCTGTGAAAACCTCGGTTTAGCCCATATATTCACTGAATCTTCGACAAGGCCACTCTTTCATACCTCATCTACACTTTCTTCTCCTCCGTAATTGGCGCGAATCTCTCTCTCTCTCTCTCTCTCTCTCTCTCTCTCTCTCTCTCTCTCTCTCTCTCTCTCTCTCTCTCTCTCTCTCTCTATGTACTTCGCAGGCAAATTCAATAAAGCAAACACATGATGCACACCCCATATACTTCTGAAACAATGTACCATTCAGAACCAATTATCAGCCTCCTGTTCACCACCGTCCCATACACCTCAGCAAGCATACTAAACAGGTTGATACATGTATTCTGCCTGCTCTCAAGTACTTCCGTTTTGGCCGTGCACGTGGAACAACTTAATCAAACTAATCAAAAGCATTCTCGCCCACTATCCTGAGTTGCATAGCTGAAATCCTGTCCACTCCACCCACTTATTACACAAGATTTGACGTGGTTCTTTTCATGCCTCTTCCTTTTTTCACCATATCGTTTGTCGTGGTTCTCTCACTCTATATAATACTTAGTCCTAAACGCACCATATCTGCCTCATTATGATCTAACACACTAAGTTCTCCATGTTACTCACTCCACTTCTGTTTAACCCGTTCTTTGTTTGACACCCATTCTCCATCTGCTTTCTTGACTGTCGCCTTCATTTGGCCTATTTCTCTTTCAGTTCAATTCCTATCCTTCTAAAACAACGTATCATCTTCTGTAAAGTTTATCGACTCTCATTTAACCAACTCTCATTTACCCTCTCATCTTTCATACTTTTATTTCCACCATTTGCAGTTTATGTTTGCATTCCTCGCAGTTAATCCCACTCCTTCCCTGCATCTTCCGCCCATACACCTCCCTTTTATCTTTCAATAGCGATGTGACTTCCTCATTCCACCACTCATTACCCTTTCTCATACCTTCTTATTCCACCTTTATACCGACAATGATTTCAACCGCATGCTGAATAAGAAACTTATTAAAAACATACGTCTAGATTAATTTGTCAAGTCTTTAGCTAATAAATGCCATTGTTAGTTATTTCAATATTCATTAGATAATTGATATATACAATATTGGGAAATGGACTATTTTCACTCCAACTTCGTATTCAGCGTAAGGAGTAACATCTAAAATGAGATTTTCATGCAAATATGAAAAACTTTAAAATTTCAATAGAATCCCAACAAAATGTTAAACAAAATGAGTCAAAATTTCAAGTTTTTTATGAACTTGGATTTCTATTAAAATCTAACCTAAGCTAATGATAAGAATGTTGGAAAAGAAAATGTTATCAAAAACTTATGTCTAGCTTAATTTGTCAGTTAGCCTGATTTGAATGTTATTGTTAATCATTTCAAATTTCATTACCTAATTAATATATAGAATATTTGGAAATGGAATTTTTTCACTGCAAAATCTTATTCAGAACAAGGAATGACATCTAGATTGAGATTTTCATGTGGTTTTGAATCTGTGGTTTTGACCACAGATTCTTATTCAGCGCACGTAAAAGCATCTACGATGAAAATTTTAGGGAAATCTATTTTTCAAAAAAATCAAGAAAAAAATCCCAGTCTGGGATAATATTTTGCTCAGATTTTCAACTTCTTCAGATTTTAATGAAAATTAGGGAATATGTCGTATTCTATATGGTGATTAAGGATATCGAGTCAAAATACTGCATTTCATAAAAAGAAGCGCTTAATTGCATACATAACATTAGTTACAATTATATTAACATGCTAATTGTTAGATTAATTGCCCGAATTTCAACGTTTTGACCACAGATTCTTATTCAGCACACGCAAAAACATCTATGATGAAAGATTTAGGGAAATATTTTGCTCATATTTTCAACTTCAGATTTTAATGAAAATTTGGGAATATGTCGTATTCTATATGGTGATTAAGGATATCGAGTCAAAATATTGAATTTCATAAAATTAAGCGCTTAATTACATACTTAACATTAATTATAATTATATTAATATGCTAATTACTTGACTAATTAAACAAATTTTAAGGTTTTCACCACAGATTCTTATTCAGCACACGTAAAAACATCTATCCTGAAAATTTTGGGAAAATCTATTTTTTCAAAGAAATCAAGAAAAATCCCAAGGTATATTATAATAGCCTTGGATAATATTTTGCTCAGATTTTCAACTTCTTCAGATTTTAATGAAAACTTGGAAATATGTCGTATTCTATATGGTGATTAAGGATATCGAGTCAAAATATTGAATATCATAAAATTAAGCGCTTCATTACATACTTAACATTAATCATAATTATATTAATATGCTAATATCTTGCCTAATTACACGAATTTTAAGTTTTTGACCATAGATTCTTGTTCAGCACACGTAACAAATATATCCTGAAAATTTTAGGAAATCTATTTTTTCAAAAAAATCAAGAACAATCCGAGAGTAGAGCCTTGGATAATATTTTGCTCAGATTTTCAACTTCTTTAGATTTTAATGAAAATCGGGGAATATGGCTTATTCTATATGGTGATTAAGGATATCGAGTCAAAAGACTGCATTTCATAAAAATAAGGGCTTAATTACACACTTAACATTAATTACAATTATACTGATATGCTAATTACTAGACTAATTACTCGAATTTTAAGGTTTTGACCACATATTCTTATTCAGCGCACGTAAAAACATCTACGATGAAAATTTTAGGGACATCTATTTTTCAAAAATATTAAGAAAAATCTCACGGTGTATAACCTGGGATAATTATTATCTCATTCAAATTTTCAACTTCTTCAGATTTTAATGAAAATTTGAGAATATGTCGTATTCTCTATGGTGATTAAGGATATCGAGTCAAAATATTGTATTTCATAAAATTACGCGCTTAATTACATACTTAACATTTATTATAATTATATTGATATGCTAATTACTTGACTAATTAAACGAATTTTAAGGTTTTGACCGCAGATTCTTATTCAGCACACGTAAAAACATCTATCCTGAAAATTTTGGAAAATCTATTTTTTCAAAAAAATCAAGAAAAATCCCCGGGATAATATTTTGCTCAGATTTTCAACTTCTTCAGATTTTAATGAAAATTTGGGAATATGTCGTATTCTATGTGGTGATTAAGGATACTGAGTCAAAATATTGAATTTCATAAAATTAAGCGCTTAATTACATACTTAACATTAATTATAATTATATGCATGTGCTAATTACTTGACTAATTCCACGAATCTTAAGGTTTTCACCGCAGATTCTTATTCAGCAAACGTAAAAACATCTTTCATGAAAATTTTGGGAAAATCTATTTTTTCAAACAAATCAAGAAAACTCCTTGGATAATAATTTCCTCAGATTTTCAACTTCTTCAGATTTTAATGAAAATCTAGGAATATGTCCTATTTTATACGGTGATTAAGGATATCGAGTCAAAATACTGCATTTCATAAAATTAAGCGCTTAATTACATACTTAACATTAATTATAATTATATTAATATGCTAATATCTTGCCTAATTACACGAATTTTAAGTCTTTGACCATAGATTCTTGTTCAGCACACGTAAAAACATCTATCCTGAAAATTTTAGGAAAATCTTTTTTTTCAAAAATATCGAGTCAAAATACTGCATTTCATAAAATTAATCGCTTAATTACATACTTAACATTAATTATAATTACACTGATATGCTAATTACTAGACTAATTACACGAATTTTAAGGTTTTGACCACAGATTCTTATTCAGCGCACGTAAAGGCATCTACGATGAGAATTTTAGGGAAATCTTTTTTTCAAAAAAATCAAGAAAAATCACAGGATATTTTGCTCAGATTTTCAACTTCTTCAGATTTTAATGAAAATTGAGGAATATGTCGTATTCTAGATGGTGATTAAGGATATCGAGTCAAAATACTGCATTTCATAAAATGAAGCGCTTAATTGCATACATAACATTAGTTACAATTATATTAACATGCTAATTATTAGATTAATTGCACGAATTTCAACGTTTTCACCACAGATTCTTATTCAGCACACGCAAAAACATCTATGATGAAAGTTTTAGGGAAATCTATTTTTCAAAAAAATAAAGAAAAATCCAAGGGTATAGTCTTCGATAATATTTTGCTCATATTTTCAACTTCAGATTTTAATGAAAATTTGGGAATATGTCGTATTCTATATGGTGATTAAAGATATAGAGTCAAAATACTGCATTTCATAAAATTAAGCGCTTAATTACATACTTAACTTTAATTATAATTATATTAATATGTTATCTTGCCTAAATACACGAATTTTAAGTTTTTGACCATAGATTCTTGTTCAGCACAAGTAAAAACATCTATCCTGAAAACTTTAGGAAAATCTATTTTTTCAAAAATATCAAGAAAAATCCAAGCCTTGGATAACATTTTGCTGAGATTTTCAACTTTTTCAGATTTTAATGAAAATCTGGGAATATGTCTTATTCTATATAGTGATTAAGGATATCGAGTCAAAAGACTGCATTTCATAAAATTAAGGGCTTAATTACACACTTAACATTAATTACAATTATATTGATATGCTAATTCCTAGACTAATTCCACGAATTTTAAGGTTTTGACCACAGATTCTTATTCAGCGCATGTAAAAACATCTACGATGAGAATTTTAGGGAAATCTTTTTTTCAAAAAAATCAAGAAAAATCACAAGGTATAACCTGGGAAAATATCATATTCAAATTTTCAACTTCTTCAGATTTTAATGAAAATTTAGGAATATGTCGTATTCTATATGGTGATTAAGGATATCGAGTCAAAATATTGCATTTCATAAAATTAAGCGCTTAATTACATACTTAGCATTAATTATAATTATATTAATATGCTAATAGCTTGCCTAATTACACGAATTTTAAGTTTTTGACCATAGATTCTTATTCAACACACGTAAAAACATTTATGCTGAAAATTTTAGGAAAATCTATTTTATCAATAAAAATCAAGACAAATCCGAGACTACAGCCTAGGATATTTCTCTCAGATTTTCAATTTCTTCAGATTTTAATGAAAATCAGGGAATATGTCCTACTCTATATGGTGATTAAGGGTATCGAGTCAAAATACTGCATTTCATAAAATGAAGCGCTTAATTGCATACTTAACATTAATTACAATTATATTGATATGCTAATTACTAGACTAATTACACGAATTTTACTATTTTGACCACAGATTCTTGTTCAGCGCACGTAAAAACATCTACGATGAAAATTTTAGGGAAATTTATTTTTCAAAAAAATAAAGAAAAATCCCTGGGTTTATATAACCTAGGATAATATCTTATTCACATTTTCAACTTCTTCAGATTTTAATGAAAATTTAGGAATATATCATATTCTATATGGTGATTAAGGATATCGAGTCAAAATACTGCATTTCATAAAATGAAGCGCTTAACTGCATACTTAACATTAATTACAATATTAACATGCTAATTACTAGACTAATTACGCGAATTTTAAGGTTTTAACACATATTCTTATTCACCACACGTAAAACATCTATGATGAAAGTTTTAGGGAAATCTATTTTAAAAAAAAACAAGAAAAATCCCAGGGTATAGGATGGGATAATATTTTGCTAAAATTTTCAACTTCTTCATATTTTAATTAAAATTTGGGAATATGTCGTATTCTATATGGTGATTAAGGATATCGAGTCAAAATATTGAATTTCATAAAATCAAGCACTTAATTACATACTTAACATTAATTATAATTATATTAATATGCTAATTACTTGTCTAATTCCACGAACTTTAAGGTTTTGACCGCAGATTCTTATTCAGCAAACGTAAAAACATCTATCATGAAAATTTTGGGAGAATCTATTTTTTTCAAAAAATAAAGAAAAATCCTTGGATAATAATTTCCTCAGATTTTCTACTTCTTCAGATTTTAATGAAAATCTAGGAATATGTCCTATTCTATATGGTGATTAAGGATATCGAGTTAAAATACTGCATTTCATAAAATTAAGCACTTAATTACATACTTAACTTTAATTATGATTATATTAATATGTTAATATCTTGCCTAATTACACGAATTTTAAGGTTTTGACCATAGATTCTTGTTCAGCACACGTAAAAACATCTATCCTGAAAATTTTAGGAAAATCTATTTTTTCAAAAAAATCAAGAAAAATCCAAGCCTCTACCCTTGTATAATATTTTGCTGAGATTTTCAACTTTTTCAGATTTTAATGAAAATCTGGGAATATGTCCTATTCTATATGGTGATTAAGGATATCGAGTCAAAAGACTGCATTTCATAAAATTAAGGGCTTAATTACACACTTAACATTAATTACAATTATATTGATATGCTAATTACTCGACTAATTCCACGAATTTTAAGGTTTTGACCACAGATTCTTATTCAACGCACGTAAAAACATCTACGATGAGAATTTTAGGTAAATCTATTTTCCAAAAAAATTAAGAAAAATCCCATATAACCTGGGGTAATATCTAATTGAAATTTTCAACTTCTTCAGATTTTTGTAAAAATTTGGAAATATATCGTATTCTATATGGTGATTAAGGATATCGAGTCAAAATATTGCATTTAACAAAATTAAGCGCTTTACTACATATTTAACATCAATTATAATTACATTATGTGCTAATATCTTGCCTAATTACACGAATTTTAATATTTTGACCACAGATTCTTGTTCAGCGCACGTAAAAACATCTACGATGAAAATTTTAGGGAAATTTATTTTTCAAAAAAATAAAGAAAAATCCCTGGGTATAACCTAGGATAATATCTTACTCAAATTTTCAACTTCTTCAGATTTTAATGAAAATTTGGGAATATGTCATATTCTATATGGTGATTAAGGATATCGAGTCAAAATACTGCATTTCATAAAATGAAGCGCTTAATTGCATACTTAACATTAATTACAATTATATTAACATGCTAATTACTAGACTAATTACACGAATTTTAAGGTTTTAACCACAGATTCTTATTCACCACACGTAAAACATCTATGATGAAAGTTTTAGGGAAATCTATTTTACAAAAAAAACAAGTAAAATCCCAGGGTATAGCCTGGGATATTTTGCTAAGATTTTCAACTTCTTCATATTTTAATTGAAATTTGGGAATATGTCGTATTCTATATGGTGATTAAGGATATCGAGTCAAAATATTGAATTTCATAAAATTCAGCGCTTAATTACATACATAACATTAATTATAATTATATTAATATGTTAATTACTTGACTAATTCCACGAATTTTAAGGTTTTGACCGCAGATTCTTATTCAGCAAACGTAAAAACATCTATCATGAAAATTTTGGGAAAATCTATTTTTTCAAAAAATAAAGAAAAATCCTTGGATAATAATTTCCTCAGATTTTCAACTTCTTCAGATTTTAATGAAAATCTAGGAATATATCCTATTCTATATGGTGATTAAGGATATCGAGTCAAAATACTGCATTTCATAAAATTAAGCACTTAATTACATACTTAACTTAATAATTATATTAATATGTTAATATCTTGCCTAATTAAATGAATTTTAAGGTTTTGACCATAGATTCTTGTTCAGCACACGTAAACAATCTATCCTGAAAATTTTAGGAAAATCTATTTTTTCAAAAAAATCAAGAAAAATCCAAGACTATATAGCTTAGTATAATATTTTGCTCAGATTTTCAACTTTTTCAGATTTTAATGAAAATCTGGGAATATGTCCTATTCTATATGGTGATTAAGGATATCGAGTCAAAAGACTGCATTTCATAAAATTAAGGGCTTAATTACACACTTAACATTAATTACAATTATATTGATATGCTAATTACTAGACTAATTCCACGAATTTTAAGGTTTTGACCACAGATTCTTATTCAACGCACGTAAAAACATCTTCGATGAGAATTTTAGGGAAATCTATTTTCCAAAAAAATTAAGAAAAATCCAGGGTATAACCTGGGTAATATCTCATTCAAATTTTCAACTTCTTCAGATTTTTGTGAAAATTTGGGAATATATCGTATTCTCTATGGTGATTAAGGATATCGAGTCAAAATATTGCATTTAACAAAATTAAGCGCTTAATTACATATTTAACATTAATTATAATTATATTAATGTGCTAATATCTTGCCTAATTACACGAATTTTAAGTTTTTGACCATAGATTCTTATTCACCACACGTAAAAACATTTATGCTGAAAATTTTAGGAAAATCTATTTTTTCAAAAAATCAAGAAAGATCCGAGACTCCTTGCATAATATTTTGCTCAGATTTTCAACTTCTTCAGATTTTAATGAAAATCTGGGAATATGTCCTCTTCTATATGGTGATTAAGGATATCGAGTCAAAATACTGCATTTCATAAAATGAAGTGCTTAATTGCATACTTAACATTAATTACAATTTTATTGATATGCTAATTACTAGACTAATTACACGAATTTTAATATTTTGGCCACAGATTCTTAATCAGGGCACATAAAAACATCTACGATGAAAATTTTAGGGAAATTTATTTTTCAAAAAAATAAATAAAAATCCCTGGGTATAACCTAGGATAATATCTTACTCAAATTTTCAACTTCTTTAGATTTTAATGAAAATTTGGGAATATGTAGTATTCTATACGGTGATTAAGGATATCGAGTGAAAATACTGCATTTCATAAAATGAAGCGCTTAATTGCATACTTAACATTAATTACAATTATATTAACATGCTAATTACTAGACTAATTACATGAATTTTAAGGTTTTAACCACAGATTCTTATTCACCACACGTAAAACATCTATGATGAAAGTTTTAGGGAAATCTATTTTACAAAAAAAACAAGAAAAATCCCAGGGTATAGCCTGGGATAATATTTTGCTAAGATTTTCAACTTCTTCAGATTTTAATGAAAATTAGGGAATATGTCGTATTCTATATGGTGATTAAGGATATAGAGTCAAAATATTGAATTTCATAAAATTAAGCGATTAATTACATACTTAACATTAATTATAATTATATTAATATGCTAATTACTTGACTAATTCCACGAACGTTAAGGTTTTCACCGCAGATTCTTATTCAGCAAACGTAAAAACATCTATCATGAAAATTTTGGGAAAATCTATTTTTTCAAAAAATAAAGAAAAATCATTGGATAATAATTTCCTCAGATTTTCAACTTCTTCAGATTTTAATGAAAATCTAGGAATATGTCCTATTCTATATGGTGATTAAGGATATCGAGTCAAAATACTGCATTTCATACAATTAAGCACTTAATTACTTACTTAACTATAATTATAATTATAGTAATATGTTAATATCTTGCCTAATTACACGAATTTTAAGGTTTTGACCATAGATTCTTGTTCAGCACACGTAAAAACATCTATCCTGAAAATTTTAGGAAAATCTATTTTTTCAAAAAAATCAAGAAAAATCCAAGCCTATAGCCTTGTATAATATTATGCTCAGATTTTCAACTTTTTCAGATTTTAATGAAAATCTGGGAATATGTCCTATTCTATATGGTGATTAAGGATATCGAGTCAAAAGACTGCATTTCATAAAATTAAGGGCTTAATTACACACTTAACATTAATTACATTTATATTGATATGCTAATTACTAGACTAATTCCACGAATTTTAAGGTTTTGACCACAGATTCTTATTCAACGCAAGTAAAAACATCTTCGATGAGAATTTTAGGGAAATCTATTTTCCAAAAAAATTAAGAAAAATCCTAGGGTATAACCTGGGGTAATATCTTATTCAAATTTTCAACTTCTTCAGATTTTTGTGAAAATTTGGGAATATATCGTATTCTCTATGGTGATTAAGGATATCGAGTCAAAATACTTGATTTTCTAAAATTAAGCATTAATTCAATAAATAATTATTAATTATATTAATATGCTAATTCTGACTAATTACACGAATTTAAGGTTTTGACCACAGATTCTTATTCAGCAAACGTAAAAAACATCTATCGATGAAAATTTTGGGAAAATCTATTTTTCAAAAAAATAAAGAAAAATCCATTGATAATAATTTCCTCAGATTTTCAACTTCTTCAGATTTTAATGAAAATTTTGGAATATGTCCTATTCTATATGGTGATTAAGGATATCGAGTCAAAATACTGCATTTCATAAAATTAAGCACTTAATTACATACTTAACTATAATTATAATTATATTATATGCTAATTACTTGACTAATTACACGAATTTTAAGGTTTTGACCACAGATTCTTGTTCAGCACACGTAAAAACATCTATCTGAAATTTTAGGGAAAATCTATTTTTCAAAAAAATCAAGAAAAATCCAAGTTAACGGTGTAAATCCATTCAATTTTCAACTTCTATATTTTGTGAAATTTGGATTATTCTTCTAATGTGATTAAGGATATGAGTCAAAATTTGCATTTAACAAAATTAACGTTAATCCGATTTAACATTATTTAAATATATTAAGGTAATATCTTGCCTAATTACCGATTTTAATTTTGACATAATTTTATAAATAAAAAATTTATAGTGAAATTTAGAAAATCTAATTTTTAAAAAATCAAGTAAAATCTTAAATATTTTGCACGAATTCAACTTTTCGAAAATTATGAAAAATCTTGATAATTCATTAATCAGATTAGATAATCATCAAAAATTTAATTTCATTTAATAAATAATTAGAAATCTTATTATAATTATATTATATCAATTACTTACTAATTCCACGAATTTTAAAGTTTTGACCCAGATTTTATTCAGCAAACTAATAAAATTTACATAAATTTAAAATTTTATTTTAAAACAATAAAAGATCCTGATAATAATTTTACAAATTTTTCAATCAAATTTAATGAAAATCTAGGGTATAGTCCTATTTATATTATTAAGATTAATCTTCAATATGTATTTATAAAATTGAACACTTAATTACATAATTAATTAAATATATTTAATGTTATATCATTGCCTAATTACATCATTTAAGGTTATTGACATAATTCTTGTTTACTAATAATAATCTAATCAAATTTTAAGATTTTAATTTTATTACAAACTTAAAATTTTAAAAATATTTTAAAAATAAGAAAATCAATCCTGCCTATATCTGTTAAATTTATTTTACATCAGATTTTGAATTTGGAATAAGCCATCTAATGGATTAGGAATAGTCAATTAATAATCAATAAAAATAAGGCTATTAACATTACATATTACAATATATTGATATCTAATCTAGACTAAATTGGAAGTAATTGGCGTAAGATCAGTAATGATATTTAAGGTTTTAATACATTAATTAAATATATTATTCATGATAAACATTACGAGAAATTTTAAGGAAATCTATTCATAAACTAAGAAAAATCACCACGGGAAAATCTGTAAATTTTGAATCTATTTTTTAAAATAGAAAAATCAGGTATCTTAAGTATAATTATCATTTCAATTTTTTAAATTAACTTAATTTATTTAAATTATATATTATATTATTGTATACTGCTAAGATCACAATTTAATTTTTATAATTAATTATTACTAACTTAACAAATTAATTAAATTTTGGAAATCTAATTATTACAACGTAAATTTAATTTTCAAATTTTATTAAAATCTGAAAAAATTACATGAATTTGGTAAGATATTTCAAAAATTCAATCAAATTATGAAATAATTCATTTTATTTGTTAAATAATAATATGCTTATATATTAAATTAATAGTTAACATTTAATTAATAATTATTAACTGAATGTTAATTACTTGACTAATTACACGAATTTTAAGATTTTGACCAGATTCTTATTCAGCGCACGTAAAAGCATCTACGATGAAAATTTTAGGGAAATCAATTATTCAAAGAAAATCAAGAATAATCCCTGGGTATAGTCTTGGATAATATTTTGCTCAGATTTTCAACTTCTTCAGATTTTAATGAAAATCTGGTAATATATCCTACTCTATATGGTGATTAAGGATATCGAATCAAAATACTGCATTTCATAAAATGAAGCGCTTAATTGCATACTTAACATTAATTACAATTATATTGATATGCTAATTACTAGACTAATGACACGAATTTTAATATTTTGACCACAGATTCTTATTCAGCGCACGTAAAAACATCTACGATGAAAATTTTAGGGAAATTTATTTTTAAAAAAAAATAAAGAAAAATCCCTGGGTATAACCTAGGATATCTTTTTCAAATTTTCAACTTCTTCAGATTTTAATGAAAATTTGGGAATATGTCGTATTCTATATGGTGATTAAGGATATCGAGTCAAAATACTGCATTTCATAAAATGAAGCGCTTAATTGCATACTTAACATTAATTACAATTATATTAAAATGCTAATTACCAGACTAATTACACGAATTTTAAGGTTTTAACCACAGATTCTTATTCACCACACGTAAAACATCTATAATGAAAGTTTTAGGGAAATCTATTGTACAAAAAAAACAAGAAAAATCCCAGGGTATAGCCGGGGATATTTTCCTAAGATTTTCAACTTCTTCATATTTTAATTAAAATTTGGGAATATGTCGTATTCTATATGGTGATTAAGGATATCGAGTCAAAATATTGAATTTCCTAAAATAAAGCGCTTAATTACATACTTAACATTAATTATAATTATATTGATATGCTAATTACTTGACTAATTCCACGAATTTTAAGGTTTTGACCGCAGATTCTTATTCAGCAAACGTAAAAATATCTATCATGAAAATTTTGGGAAAATCTATTTATTCAAAAAATAAAGAAAAATCCTTGGATAATTTCCTCAGATTTTCAACTTTTTCAGATTTTAATGAAAATCTGGGAATATGTCCTATTCTATATGGTGATTAAGGATATCGAGTCAAAAGACTGCATTTCATAAAATTAAGGGCTTAATTACACACTTAACATTAATTACAATTATATTGATGTGCTAATTGCTAGACTAATTCCACGAATTTTAAGGTTTTGACCACAGATTCTTATTCAACGCACGTAAAAACATCTACGATGAGAATTTTAGGGAAATCTATTTTCCAAGAAAATTAAGAAAAATCCCAGGGTATAATCTGGGGTAATATCTCATTCCAATTTTCAACTTCTTCAGATTTTTGTGAAAATTTGGAAATATATCGTATTCTTAATGGTGATTAAGGATATCGAGTCAAAATATTGCATTTCATAAAATTAAGCGCTTAATTACATACATAACATTAATTATAATTATATTAATATGCTAATTACTTTACTAATTCCACGAATTTTAAGGTTTTGACCGCAGATTCTTATTCAGCAAACGTAAAAACATCTATCATGAAAATTTTGGGAAAATCTATTTTTTCAAAAAATAAAGAAGAATCCTTGGATAATAATTTCCTCAGATTTTCAACTTCTTCAGATTTTAATGAAAATCTAGGAATATGTCCTATTCTATATGGTGATTAAGGATATCGAGCCAAAATATTGCATTTCATAAAAATAAGCACTTAATTACATACTTAACTTTAATTATAATTATATTAATATGTTAATATCTTACCTAATTACACGAATTTTAAGGTTTTGACCATAGATTCTTGTTCACCACACGTAAAAACATCTATCCTGAACGTTTTAGGAAAATCTATTTTTTTCAAAAAAATCAAGAAAAATCCCAGCCTATAGCCTTGTATAATATTTTGCTCAGATTTTCAACTTTTTCAGATTTTAATGAAAATCTGGTAATATATTTCTGGTAAGTATATATCTGGTAAGTATTTCGACTCGATATCCCTAATCACCATAAAGGGTGATTAGGGATATCGAGTCGAAATACTGCATTTCAGAAAATGAAGCGCTTGATTGCATACTTTACATTAATTACAATTATATTAACATGCTAATTACTAGACTAATTACACGAATTTTAAGGTTTTAACCACAGATTCTTATTCATCACACGTAAAACATCTATGATGAAAGTTTTAGGGGAATCTATTGTAAAAAAAAAAACAAGAAAAATCCCAGGGTATAGCCTGGGATAATATTTTGCTAAGATTTTCAACTTCTTCATATTTTAATTAAAATTTGGGAATATGTCGTATTCTATATGGTGATTAAGGATATCGAGTCAAAATATTGCATTTCATAAAATAAAGCGCTTAATTACATACTTAACATTAATTATAATTATATTAATATGCTAATTACTTGACTAATTCCACGAACTTTAAGGTTTTGACCGCAGATTCTTATTCAGCAAACGTAAAAACATCTATGATGAAAATTTGGGGAAAATCTATTTTTTTCAAAAAATAAAGAAAAATCCTTGGATAATTTCCTCAGATTTTCAACTTCTTCAGATTTTAATGAAAATCTAGGAATATGTCATATTCTATATGGTCATTAAGGATATCGAGTCAAAATACTGCATTTCATAAAATTAAGCATTTAATTACATACTTTACTTTAATCATAATTATATTAATATGTTAATATCTTGCCTAATTTTACGAATTTTAAGGTTTTCACCATAGACTCTTGTTCAGCACACGTAAAAACATCTATCCTGAAAATTTTAGGAAAATCTATTTTATCAAAAAAATGAAGAAAAATCCAAGCCTTGTATAATATTTTGTTCAGATTTTCAACTTTTTCAGATTTTAATGAAAATCTGGGAATATGTCCTATTCTATATGGTGATTAAGGATATCGAGTCAAAAGACTGCATTTCATAAAATTAAGGGCTTAATTACACACAACATTAATTACAATTATATTGATATGCTAATTACTAGACTAATTACACGAATTTTAATATTTTGACCACAGATTCTTATTCAGCGCACGTAAAAGCATCTACGATGAAAGTTTTAGGGAAATCTATTTTACAAAAAAATCAAGAAAAATCCCTGGGTATAACCTAGGATAATATTTTGCTCAGATTTTCAATTTATTCAGATTTTAATGAAAATCTGGCAATATATCCTACTCTATATGGTGATTCAAGATATCGAGTCAAAATACTGCATTTCATAAAATGAAGCGCTTAATTGCATACTTAACATTAATTACAATTATATTAACATGCTAATTACTAGACTAATTACATGAATTTTAAGGTTTTAACCACAGATTTTTATTCAACGCACGTAAAAACATATACGATGAGAATTTTAGGGAAATCTATTTCCCAAAAAAATTAAGAAAAATCCCAGGGGTAATATCTCATTCCAATTTTCAACATCTTCAGATTTTTGTGAAAATTTGGAAATATATCGTATTCTTAATGGTGATTAAGGATATCGAGTCAAAATATTGCATTTAGCAAAATTAAGCGCTTAATTACATATTTAACATTAATTATAATTATATAGATGTGCTAATATCTTGCCTAATTACACGAATTTTAAGTTTTGGACCATAGATTCTTATTCACCACACGTAAAAACATTTCTGCTGAAAATTTTAGGAAAATCTATTTTTTCAAAAAATCAAGAAAAATCCGAGAATAATATTTTGCTCAGATTTTCAACTTCTTCAGATTTTAATGAAAATCTGGGAATATGTCCTATTCTATATGGTGATTAAGGATATCGAGCCAAAATGCTCTATTTCCTAAAATTAACCGCTTAATTGCATACTTAACAATTATAATTACACTGATATGCTAATTACTAGACTAATTACACGAATTTTAAGATTTTGACTACAGATTCTTATTCAGCGCACGTAAAAGCATCTACGATGAAAATTTTAAGGAAATATATTTTTCAAAAAAATCAAGATTAATCCCCGGGTATAGCCTTGGATAATATTTTGCTCAGATTTTCAACTTCTTCAGATTTTAATGAAAATCTGGTAATATATCCTACTCTATATGGTGATTAATGATATCGAGTCAAAAGACTGCATTTCATAAAATGAAGCACTTAATTGCATACTTAACATTAATTACAATTATATTGATATGCTAATTATTAGACTAATTACACGAATTTTACTATTTTGACCACATATTCTTATTGAGCGCACGTAAAAACATCTACGATGAGAATTTTAGGGAAATTTATTTTTCAAAAAAATAAAGAAAAATCCCTGGGTATAACCTAGGATAATATCTTATTCAAATTTTCAACTTCTTCAGATTTTAATGAAAATTTGGGAATATGTCCTATTCTATATGGTGATTAAGGATATCAAGTCAAAATACTGCATTTCATTAAATGAAGCGCTTAATTGCATACTTAACATTAATTACAATTATATTAACATGCTAATTACTAGACTAATTACACGAATTTTAAGGTTTTAACCACAGATTCTTATTCACCACACGTAAAACATCTATGATGAAAGTTTTAGGAAAATCTATTTAAAAAAAAAAACAAGAAAAATCCTAGGGTATAGCCTGGGATAATATTTTGCTAAGATTTTCAACTTCATATTTTAATTGAAATTTGGGAATATGTCGTATTCTATATGGTGATTAAGGATATCGAGTCAAAATATTGAATTTCATAAAATTAAGCGCTTAATTACATACATAACATTAATTATAATTATATTAATATGCTAATTACTTTACTAATTCCACGAATTTTAATGTTTTGACCGCAGATTATTATTCAGCAAACGTAAAAACATCTATCATGAAAATTTTGGGAAAATCTATTTTTTCAAAAAATAAAGAAGAATCCTTGGATAATAATTTCCTCAGATTTTCAACTTCTTCAGATTTTAATGAAAGTCTAGGAATATGTCCTATTCTATATGGTGATTAAGGATATCGAGTCAAAATACTGCATTTCATAAAATTAAGCACTTAATTACATACTTAACTTTAATTATAATTATCAATATGTTAAGATCTTGCCTAATTACACGAATTTTAAGGTTTTGACCATAGATTCTTGTTCACCACACGTAAAAACATCTATCCTGAAAATTTTAGGAAAATCTATTTTTTTGAAAAAAATCAAGAAAAATCCATATTTTGCTCAGATTTTCAACTTTTTCAGATTTTAATGAAAATCTGGAAATATGTCCTATTCTATATGGTGATTAAGGATATCGAGTCAAAAGACTGCATTTCATAAAATTAAGGGCTTAATTACACACTTTACATTAATTACAATTATATTGATATGCTAATTACTAGACTAATTACCCGAATTTTAAGGTTTTAACCACAGATTCTTATTCACCACACGTAAAACATCTATGATGAAAGTTTTAGGGAAATCTATTTTACAAAAAAAAAAACAAGAAAAATCCTAGGGATTATATTTTGCTAAGATTTTCAACTTCTTCATATTTTAATTGAAATTTGGGAATATGTCGTATTCTATATGGTGATTAAGGATATCGACTCAAAATATTGAATTTCATAAAATTAAGCGCTTAATTACATACTTATCATTAATTATAATTATTTTAATATGCTAATTACTTGACTAATTCCACGAACTTTAAGGTTTTGACCGCAGATTCTTATTCAGCAAACGTAAAAACATCTATCATGAAAATTTTGGGAAAATCTATTTTTTCAAAAAATAAAGAAAAATCCTTGGATAATAATTTCCTCAGATTTTCAACTTCTTCAGATTTTAATGACAATCTAAGAATATGTCCTATTCTATATGGTGATTAAGGATATCGAGTCAAAATACTGCATTTCATAAAATTAAGTACTTAATTACATACTTAACTTTAATTATAATTATATCAATATATTAATATCTAGCCTAATTACACGAATTTTAAGGTTTTGACCATAGATTCTTGTTCAGCACACGTAAAAACATCTATCCTGAAAATTTTAGGAAAATCTATTTTTTGAAAAAAATCAAGAAAAATCCAAGCCTATAGCCTTGTATAATATTTTGCTCAGATTTTCAACTTTTTCAGAATTTAATGAAAATCTGGGAATATGTCCTATTCTATATGGTGATTAAGGATATCGAGTCAAAAGACTGCATTTCATAAAATTAATGGCTTAATTACACAACATTATTCACAATTATATTGATATGCTAATTACTAAACTAATTCCACGAATTTTAAGGTTTTGACCACAGATTCTTATTCAACGCACGTAAAAACATCTACGATGAGAATTTTAGGGAAATCTATTTTCCAAAAAAATTAAAAAATATCTCATTCAAATTTTCAACTTCTTCAGATTTTTGTGAAAATTTGGGAATATATCGTATTCTTAATGGTGATTAAGGATATCGAGTCAAAATATTGCATATAACAAAATTAAGCGCTTAATTACATATTTAACATTAATTATAATTACATTAATGTGCTAATATCTTTCCTAATTACACGAATTTTAAGTTTTTGACCATAGATTCTCATTCACCACACGTAAAAACATTTATGCTGAAAATTTTAGGAAAATCTATTTTTTCAAAAAATCAAGAAAAATCCTTGCATAATATTTTGCTCAGATTTTCAACTTCTTCAGATTTTAATGAAAATCTGGGAATATGTCCTATTCTATATGGTGATTAAGGATATCGAGTCAAAATGCTGCATTTCTTAAAATTAACCGCTTAATTGCATACTTAACATTAATCATGATTACACTGATATGCTAATTACTAGACTAATTACACGAATTTTAATATTTCGACCACAGATTCTTATTCAGCGCACGTAAAAGCATCTACGATGAAAATTTTAGGGAAATCTATTTTTCAAAAAAATCAAGAATAATCCCTGGGTATAACCTAGGATATCTTATTCAAATTTTCAACTTCTTCAGATTTTAATGAAAATTTGGGAATATGTCGTATTCTATATGGTGATTAAGGATATCGAGTCAAAATACTGCATTTCATAAAATGAAGCGCTTAATTGCATACTTAACATTAATTACAATTATATTAACATGATAATTACTAGAGTAATTACACGAATTTTAAGGTTTTAACCACAGATTCTTATTCACCACACGTAAAACATCTATGATGAAAGTTTTAGGAAAATCTATTTTACAAAAAAAAACAAGAAAAATCCTAGGGTATAGGGATAATATTTTGCTAAGATTTTCAACTTCTTCATATTTTAATTGAAATTTGGAAATATGTCGTATTCTATATGGTGATTAAGGATATCGAGTCAAAATATTGAATTTCATAAAATTAAGCGCTTAATTACATAGTTAACATTAATTATAATTATATTAATATGCTAATTACTTGACTAATTCCACGAACTTTAAGGTTTTGACCGCAGATTCTTATTCAGCAAACGTAAAAACATCTATCATGAAAATTTTCGGAAAATCTATTTTTTCAAAAAATAAAGAAAAATCCTTGGATAATAATTTCCTCAGATTTTCAACTTCATCAGATTTTAATGACAATCTAGGAATATGTTCTATTCTATATGGTGATTAAGGATATCGAGTCAAAATACTGCATTTCATAAAATTAAGCACTTAATTACATACTTAACTTTAATTATAATTATATTAAGATGTTAATATCTTGCCTAATTACACGAATTTTAAGGTTTTGACCATAGATTCTTGTTCAGCACACGTAAAAACATCTATCCTGAAAATTTTAGGAAAATCTATTTTTTCAAAAAAATCAAGAAAAATCCAAGCCTATAGCCTGGTATAATATTTTGCTCAGATTTTCAACTTCTTCAGATTTTAATGACAATCTGGGAATATGTCCTATTCTATATGGTGATTAAGGATATCGAGTCAAAAGACTGCATTTCATAAAATTAAGGGCTTAATTACACACTTAACATTAATTACATTTATATTGATATGCTAATTACTAGACTAATTCCACGAATTTTAATATTTTGACCACAGATTCTTGTTCAGCGCACGTAAAAACATCTACGATGAAAATTTTAGGGAAATTTATTTTTCAAAAAAATAAAGAAAAATCCCTGGGTATAACCTAGGATAATATCTTATTCAAATTTTCAACTTCTTCAGATTTTAATGAAAATTTGGGAATATGTCATATACTATATGGTGATTAAGGATATCGAGTCAAAATACTGCATTTCATAAAATGAAGCGCTTAATTGCATACTTAACATTAATTACAATTATATCAACATGCTAATTACTAGACTAATTACACGAATTTTAAGGTTTTAACCACAGATTCTTATTCACCACACGTAAAACATCTATCATGAAAGTTTTAGGGAAATCTATTTTCAAAAAAAATTAAGAAAAATCCCAGGGTATAACCTGGGGTAATATCTTATTCAAATTTTCAACTTCAGATTTTTGTGACAATTTGGGAATATATCGTATTCTATATGGTGATTAAGGATATCGAGTCAAAATATTGCATTTAACAAAATTAAGCGCTTAATTACATACTTAACATTAATTATAATCATATTAATATGCTAATATCTTGCCTGATTACACGAATTTTATGTTTTTGACCATAGATTCTTATTCACCACACGTAAAAACATTTATGTTGAAAATTTTAGGAAAATCTATTTTTTCAAAAAATCAAGAAAAATCCGAGACTCCTTGCATAATATTTTCCTCAGATTTTCAACTTCTTCAGATTTTAATGAAAATCTGGGAATATGTCCTATACTATATGGTGATTAAGGATATCGAGTCAAAATACTGCATTTCATAAAATTAACCGCTTAATTGCATTTTTTTTTTTTTTTTTTTTTTTTGCTTTGTCGCTGTCTCCCGCGTTTGCGAGGTAGCGCAAGGAAACAGACGAAAGAAATGCCTTGATTCAACCCACTGACAGCACGTCAACCCCGGTATACCACATCGCTCCAATTCACTCTATTCTTTGCCCTCCTTTCACCCTCCTGCATGTTCAGGCCCCGATCACACAAAATCTTTTTCACTCCATCTTTCCACCTCCAATTTGGTCTCCCTCTTCTCCTCGTTCCCTCCACCTCCGACACATATATCCTCTTGGTCAATCTTTCCTCACTCATTCTCTCCATGTGACCAAACCATTTCAAAACACCCTCTTCTGCTCTCTCAACCACGCTCTTTTTATTTCCACACATCTCTCTTACCCTTACGTTACTTACTCGATCAAACCACCTCACACCACACATTGTCCTCAAACATCTCATTTCCAGCACATCCATCCTCCTGCGCACAACTCTATCCATAGTCCACGCCTCGCAACCATACAACATTGTTGGAACCACTATTCCTTCAAACATACCCATTTTTGCTTTCCGAGATAATGTTCTCGACTTCCACACATTCTTCAAGGCTCCCAGAATTTTCGCCCCCTCCCCCACCCTATGATCCACTTCCGCTTCCATGGTTCCATCCGCTGCCAGATCCACTCCCAGATATCTAAAACACTTCACTTCCTCCAGTTTTTCTCCATTCAAACTCACCTCCCAATTGACTTGACCCTCAACCCTACTGTACCTAATAACCTTGCTCTTATTCACATTTACTCTTAACTTTCTTCTTTCACACACTTTACCAAACTCAGTCACCAGCTTCTGCAGTTTCTTACATGAATCAGCCACCAGCGCTGTATCATCAGCGAACAACAACTGACTCACTTCCCAAGCTCTCTCATCCCCAACAGACTTCAAACTTTCCCCTCTTTCCAAAACTCTTGCATTCACCTCCCTAACAACCCCATCCATAAACAAATTAAACAACCATGGAGACATCACACACCCCTGCCGCAAACCTACATTCACTGAGAACCAATCACTTTCCTCTCTTCCTACACGTACACATGCCTTACATCCTCGATAAAAACTTTTAACTGCTTCTAACAACTTGCCTCCCACACCATATATTCTTAATACCTTCCACAGAGCATCTCTATCAACTCTATCATATGCCTTCTCCAGATCCATAAATGCTACATACAAATCCATCTGCTTTTCTAAGTATTTCTCACATACATTCTTCAAAGCAAACACCTGATCCACACATCCTCTACCACTTCTGAAACCACACTGCTCTTCCCCAGTCTGATGCTGTGTACATGCCTTCACCCTCACATTAATTATAATTACACTGATATGCTAATTACAAGACTAATTACACGAATTCTAAGATTTTGACCACAGATTCTTATTCAGCGCACGTAAAAGCATCTACGATGAAAATTTTAGGGAAATCTATTTTTCAAAAAAATCAAGAATAATCCCCGGGTATACTATGCCTTGTATAATATTTTGCTCAGATTTTCAACTTCTTCAGATTTTAATGAAAATCTGGTAATATATCCTACTCTATATGGTGATTAAGGATATCGAGTCAAAATACTGCATTTCATAAAATGAAGCGCTTAATTGCATACTTAACATTAATTACAATTATATTGATATGCTAATTACTAGTCTAATTACACGAATTTTAATATTTTGACCACAGATTCTTATTCAGCGCACGTAAAAACATCTACGATGAAAATTTTAGGAAAATTTATTTTTCAAAAAAATAAAGAAAAATCCCTGGGTATAATCTAGGATATCTTATTCAAATTTTCAACTTCTTCAGATTTTAATGAAAATTTGGGAATATGTCGTATTCTATATGGTGATTAAGGATACCGAGTCAAAATACTGCATTTCATAAAATGAAGCGCTTAATTGCATACTTAACATTAATTACAATTATATTAACATGATAATTACTAGACTAATTACACGAATTTTAAGGTTTTAACCACAGATTCTTATTCACCACACGTAAAACATCTATGATGAAAGTTTTAGGAAAATCTATTTTACAAAAAAAAAACAAGAAAAATCCTAGGGTATAGCTTGGGATAATATTTTGCTAAGATTTTCAACTTCTTCATATTTTAATTGAAATTTGGAAATATGTCGTATTCTATATGGTGATTAAGGATATCGAGTCAAAATATTGAATTTCATAAAATTAAGCGCTTAATTACATAGTTAATATTAATTATAATTATATTAATATGCTAATTACTTGACTAATTCCACGAACTTTAAGGTTTTGACCGCAGATTCTTATTCAGCAAACGTAAAAACATCTATCATGAAAATTTTCGGAAAATCTATTTTTTCAAAAAATAAAGAAAAATCCTTGGATAATAATTTCCTCAGATTTTCAACTTCTTCAGATTTTAATGAAAATTTAGGAATATGTCCTATTCTATATGGTGATTAAGGATATCGAGTCAAAATACTGCATTTCATAAAATTAAGCACTTAATTACATACTTAACTTTAATTATAATTATATTAATATGTTAATATCTTGCCTAATTACACGAATTTTAAGGTTTTGACCATAGATTCTTGTTCAGCACACGTAAAAACATCTATCCTGAAAATTTTAGGAAAATCTATTTTTTCAAAAAAATCAAGAAAAATCCAAGCCTATAGCCTGGTAAACTATTTTGCTCAGATTTTCAAATTTTTCAGATTTTAATGAAAATCTGGGAATATGTCCTATTCTATATGGTGATTAAGGATATCGAGTCAAAAGACTGCATTTCATAAAATTAAGGGCTTAATTACACACTTAACATTAATTACAATTATATTGATATGCTAATTACTAGACTAATTCCACGAATTTTAAGGTTTTGACCACAGATTCTTATTCAACGCACGTAAAAACATCTACGATGAGAATTTTAGGGAAATCTATTTTCAAAAAAAATTAAGAAAAATCCCAGGGTATAACCTGGGGTAATATCTTATTCAAATTTTCAACTTCAGATTTTTGTGAAAATTTGGGAATATATCGTATTCTATATGGTGATTAAGGATATCGAGTCAAAATATTGCATTTAACAAAATTAAGCGCTTAATTACATACTTAACATTAATTATAATTATATTAATATGCTAATATCTTGCCTGATTAAACGAATTTTATGTTTTTGACCATAGATTCTTATTCACCACACGTAAAAACATTTATGCTGAAAATTTTAGGAAAATCTATTTTTTCAAAAAATCAAGAAAAATCCGAGACTCCTTGCATAATATTTTCCTCAGATTTTCAACTTCTTCAGATTTTAATGAAAATCTGGGAATATGTCCTATACTATATGGTGATTAAGGATATCGAGTCAAAATACTGCATTTCATAAAATTAACCGCTTAATTGCATTTTTTTTTTTTTTTTTTTTTTTTTTGCTTTGTCGCTGTCTCCCGCGTTTGCGAGGTAGCGCAAGGAAACAGACGAAAGAAATGGCCCAACCCACCCCCATACACATGCCTTGATTCAACCCACTGACAGCACGTCAACCCCGGTATACCACATCGCTCCAATTCACTCTATTCTTTGCCCTCCTTTCACCCTCCTGCATGTTCAGGCCCCGATCACACAAAATCTTTTTCACTCCATCTTTCCACCTCCAATTTGGTCTCCCTCTTCTCCTCGTTCCCTCCACCTCCGACACATATATCCTCTTGGTCAATCTTTCCTCACTCATTCTCTCCATGTGACCAAACCATTTCAAAACACCCTCTTCTGCTCTCTCAACCACGCTCTTTTTATTTCCACACATCTCTCTTACCCTTACGTTACTTACTCGATCAAACCACCTCACACCACACATTGTCCTCAAACATCTCATTTCCAGCACATCCATCCTCCTGCGCACAACTCTATCCATAGTCCACGCCTCGCAACCATACAACATTGTTGGAACCACTATTCCTTCAAACATACCCATTTTTGCTTTCCGAGATAATGTTCTCGACTTCCACACATTCTTCAAGGCTCCCAGAATTTTCGCCTCCTCCACCACCCTATGATCCACTTCCGCTTCCATGGTTCCATCCGCTGCCAGATCCACTCCCAGATATCTAAAACACTTCACTTCCTCCAGTTTTTCTCCATTCAAACTCACCTCCCAATTGACTTGACCCTCAACCCTACTGTACCTAATAACCTTGCTCTTATTCACATTTACTCTTAACTTTCTTCTTTCACACACTTTACCAAACTCAGTCACCAGCTTCTGCAGTTTCTCACATGAATCAGCCACCAGCGCTGTATCATCAGCGAACAACAACTGACTCACTTCCCAAGCTCTCTCATCCCCAACAGACTTCAAACTTTCCCCTCTTTCCAAAACTCTTGCATTCACCTCCCTAACAACCCCATCCATAAACAAATTAAACAACCATGGAGACATCACACACCCCTGCCGCAAACCTACATTCAATGAGAACCAATCACTTTCCTCTCTTCCTACACGTACACATGCCTTACATCCTCGATAAAAACTTTTCACTGCTTCTAACAACTTGCCTCCCACACCATATATTCTTAATACCTTCCACAGAGCATCTCTATCAACTCTATCATATGCCTTCTCCAGATCCATAAATGCTACATACAAATCCATTTGCTTTTCTAAGTATTTCTCACATACATTCTTCAAAGCAAACACCTGATCCACACATCCTCTACCACTTCTGAAACCACACTGCTCTTCCCCAGTCTGATGCTGTGTACATGCCTTCACCCTCACATTAATTATAATTACACTGATATGCTAATTACTAGACTAATTACACGAATTTTAAGATTTTGACCACAGATTCTTATTCAGCGCACGTAAAAGCATCTACGATGAAAATTTTAGGGAAATCTATTTTTCAAAAAAATCAAGAATAATCCCCGGGTATAGTCTTGGATAATATTTTGCTCAGATTTTCAACTTCTTCAGATTTTAATGAAAATCTGGTAATATATCCTACTCTATATGGTGATTAAGGATATCGAGTCAAAATACTGCATTTCATAAAATGAAGCGCTTAATTGCATACTTAACATTAATTACAATTATATTGATATGCTAATTACTAGACTAATTACACGAATTTTAATATTTTGACCACAGATTCTTATTCAGCGCACGTAAAAACATCTACGATGAAAATTTTAGGGAAATTTATTTTTCAAAAAAATAAAGAAAAATCCCTGGGTATAACCTAGGATATCTTATTCAAATTTTCAACTTCTTCAGATTTTAATGAAAATTTGGGAATATGTCGTATTCTATATGGTGATTAAGGATATCGAGTCAAAATACTGCATTTCATAAAATGAAGCGCTTAATTGCATACTTAACATTAATTACAATTATATTAACATGCTAATTACTAGACTAATTACACGAATTTTAAGGTTTTAACCACAGATTCTTATTCACCACACGTAAAACATCTATGATGAAAGTTTTAGGGAAATCTATTTTACAAAAAAAAACAAGAAAAATCCCAGGGTATAGCCTGGGATAATATTTTGCTAAGATTTTCAACTTCTTCATATTTTAATTAAAATTTGGGAATATGTCGTATTCTATATGGTGATTAAGGATATCGAGTCAAAATATTGAATTTCATAAAATTAAGCGCTTAATTACATACTTAACATTAATTATAATTATATTAATATGCTAATTACTTGACTAATTCCACGAACTTTAAGGTTTTGACCGCAGATTCTTATTCAGCAAACGTAAAAACATCTATCATGAAAATTTTGGGAAAATCTATTTTTTCAAAAAATAAAGAAGAATCCTTGGATAATAATTTCCTCAGATTTTCAACTTCTTCAGATTTTAATGAAAATCTAGGAATATGTCCTATTCTATATGGTGATTAAGGATATCGAGTCAAAATACTGCATTTCATAAAATTAAGCACTTAATTACATACTTAACTTTAATTATAATTATATTAATATGTTAATATCTTGCCTAATTACACGAATTTTAAGGTTTTGACCATAGATTCTTGTTCAGCACACGTAAAAACATCTATCCTGAAAATTTTAGGAAAATCTATTTTTTCAAAAAAATCAAGAAAAATCCAAGCCTATAGCCTTGTATAATATTTTGCTCAGATTTTCAACTTTTTCAGATTTTAATGAAAATCTGGGAATATGTCCTATTCTATATGGTGATTAAGGATATCGAGTCAAAAGACTGCATTTCATAAAATTAAGGGCTTAATTACACACTTAACATTAATTACAATTATATTGATATGCTAATTACTAGACTAATTCCACGAATTTTAAGGTTTTGACCACAGATTCTTATTCAACGCACGTAAAAACATCTTCGATGAGAATTTTAGGGAAATCTATTTTCCAAAAAAATTAAGAAAAATCCTAGGGTATAACCTGGGGTAATATCTTATTCAAATTTTCAACTTCTTCAGATTTTTGTGAAAATTTGGGAATATATCGTATTCTCTATGGTGATTAAGGATATCGAGTCAAAATATTGCATTTAACAAAATTAAGCGCTTAATTACATATTTAACATTAATTATAATTATATTAATATGCTAATATCTTGCCTAATTACACGAATTTTAAGTTTTTGACCATAGATTTTTATTCACCACACGTAAAAACATTTATGCTGAAAATTTTAGGAAAGTCTATTTTTTCAAAAAATCAAGAAAGATCCGAGACTCCTTGCATAATATTTTGCTCAGATTTTCAACTTCAGATTTTAATGAAAATCTGGGAATATGTCCTCTTCTATATGGTGATTAAGGATATTGAGTCAAAATACTGCATTTCATAAAATTAACCGATTAATTGCATTTTTTTTTTTTTTTTTTTTTTTTTTTGGTTTGTCGCTGTCTCCCGCGTTTGCGAGGTAGCGCAAGGAAACAGACGAAAGAAATGGCCCAACCCACCCCCATACACATGCCTTGATTCAACCCACTGACAGCACGTCAACCCCGGTATACCACATCGCTCCAATTCACTCTATTCTTTGCCCTCCTTTCACCCTCCTGCATGTTCAGGCCCCGATCACACAAAATCTTTTTCACTCCATCTTTCCACCTCCAATTTGGTCTCCCTCTTCTCCTCGTTCCCTCCACCTCCGACACATATATCCTCTTGGTCAATCTTTCCTCACTCATTCTCTCCATGTGACCAAACCATTTCAAAACACCCTCTTCTGCTCTCTCAACCACGCTCTTTTTATTTCCACACATCTCTCTTACCCTTACGTTACTTACTCGATCAAACCACCTCACACCACACATTGTCCTCAAACATCTCATTTCCAGCACATCCATCCTCCTGCGCACAACTCTATCCATAGTCCACGCCTCGCAACCATACAACATTGTTGGAACCACTATTCCTTCAAACATACCCATTTTTGCTTTCCGAGATAATGTTCTCGACTTCCACACATTCTTCAAGGCTCCCAGAATTTTCGCCTCCTCCACCACCCTATGATCCACTTCCGCTTCCATGGTTCCATCCGCTGCCAGATCCACTCCCAGATATCTAAAACACTTCACTTCCTCCAGTTTTTCTCCATTCAAACTCACCTCCCAATTGACTTGACCCTCAACCCTACTGTACCTAATAACCTTGCTCTTATTCACATTTACTCTTAACTTTCTTCTTTCACACACTTTACCAAACTCAGTCACCAGCTTCTGCAGTTTCTCACATGAATCAGCCACCAGCGCTGTATCATCAGCGAACAACAACTGACTCACTTCCCAAGCTCTCTCATCCCCAACAGACTTCAAACTTTCCCCTCTTTCCAAAACTCTTGCATTCACCTCCCTAACAACCCCATCCATAAACAAATTAAACAACCATGGAGACATCACACACCCCTGCCGCAAACCTACATTCAATGAGAACCAATCACTTTCCTCTCTTCCTACACGTACACATGCCTTACATCCTCGATAAAAACTTTTCACTGCTTCTAACAACTTGCCTCCCACACCATATATTCTTAATACCTTCCACAGAGCATCTCTATCAACTCTATCATATGCCTTCTCCAGATCCATAAATGCTACATACAAATCCATTTGCTTTTCTAAGTATTTCTCACATACATTCTTCAAAGCAAACACCTGATCCACACATCCTCTACCACTTCTGAAACCACACTGCTCTTCCCCAATCTGATGCTCTGTACATGCCTTCACCCTCACATTAATTATAATTACACTGATATGCTAATTACAAGACTAATTACACGAATTTTAAGATTTTGACCACAGATTCTTATTCAGCGCACGTAAAAGCATCTACGATGAAAATTTTAGGGATATCTATTTTTCAAAAAAATCAAGAAAAATCCCCGGGTATAGTCTTGGATAATATTTTCCTCAGATTTTCAACTTCTTCAGATTTTAATGAAAATCTGGGAATATATCCTACTCTATATGGTGATTAAGGATATCGGGTCAAAATACTGCATTTCATAAAATGAAGCGCTTAATTGCATACTTAACATTAATTACAATTATATTGATATGCTAATTACTAGACTAATGACACGAATTTTAATATTTTGACCACAGATTCTTATTCAGCGCACGTAAAAACATCTACGATGAAAATTTTAGGGAAATTTATTTTTCAAAAAAATAAAGAAAAATCCCTGGGTATAACCTAGGATATCATTCAAATTTTCAACTTCTTCAGATTTTAATGAAAATTTGGGAATATGTCATATTCTATTTGATGATTAAGGATATCGAGTCAAAATACTGCATTTCATAAAATGAAGCGCTTAATTGCATACTTAACATTAATTACAATTATATTAACATGATAATTACTTGACTAATTACAGGAATTTTAAGGTTTTTAACCACAGATTCTTATTCACCACACGTAAAACATCTATGATGAAAGTTTTAGGGAAATCTATTTTACAAAAAAAACAAGAAAAATCCCAGGGTATAGCCTGGGATGATATTTTGCTAAGATTTTCAACTTCTTCATATTTTAATTAAAATTTGGGAATATGTCGTATTCTATATGGTGATAAATGATATCGAGTCAAAATATTGAATTTCATAAAATTAAGCGCTTAATTACATACTTAACATTAATTATAATTATATTAATATGCTAATTACTTGACTAATTCCACGAATTTTAAGGTTTTAACCGCAGATTCTTATTCAGCAAACGTAAAAACATCTATCATGAAAATTTTGGGAAAATCTATTTTTTGAAAAAATAAAGAAAAATCCTTGGATAATAATTTCCTCAGATTTTCAACTTCATCACATTTTAATGAAAATCTAGGAATATGTCCTATTCTATATGGTGATTAAGGATATCGAGTCAAAATACTGCATTTCATAAAATTAAGCACTTAATTACATACTTAACTTTAATTATAATTATATTAAGATGTTAATATCTTGCCTAATTACACGAATTTTAAGGTTTTGACCATAGATTCTTGTTCAGCACACGTAAAAACATCTATCCTGAAAATTTTAGGAAAATCTATTTTTTCAAAAAAATCAAGAAAAATCCAAGCAGATAGCCTGGTAAAATATTTTGCTCAGATTTTCAAATTTTTCAGATTTTAATGAAAATCTGGGAATATGTCCTATTCTATATGGTGATTAAGGATATCGAGTCAAAAGACTGCATTTCATAAAATTAAGGGCTTAATTACACACTTAACATTAATTACAATTATATTGATATGCTAATTACTAGACTAATTCCAAGAATTTTAAGGTTTTGACCACAGATTCTTATTCAACTCACGTAAAAACATCTACGATGAGAATTTTAGGGAAATCTATTTTCAAAAAAAGTTAAGAAAAATCCCAGGGTATAACCTGGGGTAAAATCTTATTCAAATTTTCAACTTCAGGAAACGTAAAAACGTAAAAACATCTATCATGACAATTTTGGGAAAATCTCTTTTTTAAAAAAAATCAAGAAAAACCCTTGGATATTAATTTGCTCAGATTTTCAACTTCTTCAGATTTTAATGAAAATCTAGGAATATGTCCTATTCTATATGTTGATTAAGGATATCGAGTCTAAATACTGCATTTCATAAAATTAAGCGCTTAATTACATACTTAACATTAATTATAATTATATTGATATGCTAATATCTTGCCTAATTACACGAATTTTAAGTTTTTGACCATAGATTCTTATTCAGCACTAACTGATATGAAAAATTTTACAAAATGAAACGTTTTCACACCATTTTCTTATTTAGCACAAGAAATATCATTTGAAATAAGATTTTCAAGCAAATCTGAAAAAGTTGAAAATTTGATTGTCCAAGACAGACAACGTTCGTTGCTCTTGGACAATCACTTGTTTACTAAAAGGCATCCTAGGTACGTCTCTTCGTTGTATATCAACTTACTTATATTTCTTTCTTGTATCCCCCTTGTTGATGTGATTATTACACGAAAGTGTTTGTACGCACCCATGCAATCAGGTGAATTCACGCATGTTCTTGTATACTATATCACATGTTTAAGCTTTTGTGTTTGAGTCTTTCAACGCGACTGAAAATATTAAAGACAAAGATGATGGAGGGACGAGCTAAATGGAGTAAGCGATTTAAATGATCGTTAAGACAAAATAATTGAGTGAGAAGTGTGACTACTTACACCAGAAGAGGGGAGGATAGAACACGCACAAAAAAGAAAACAATAAGTTCAGGAGATAGTGCCCCATACAGTGAAAATAAAGTGATTAGATTTCAGAGCACAGGCAGTTAGCGGAGGACCTACAAACCTGCAATGGGAATACATCCTTAGAGAACAGATGATCTTTAACCATTCTTTTCTTATCACGGTAACTTGCAGACAGGTTACATTCCTTCATTATACTCTTGAGTAAATCCATTATTTCGTTATTCATGATCTTCGACGTTGACTTATTCAAAATTTCAGGGACCCAATTTTGGAAAGAGTGCTTCCTGATCATGTTATAGGAATTTCTACTATGGTGTGAGGTGGTTTGATCGAGTAATGAAAGGATAAGAGAGATGTGTGGTAATAAAAAGTGTGTGTTTGAGAGAGCAGAAGAGAGTGTATTGAAATGGTTTGGACACATGGAGAAAATGAGTGAGGAATTTTTGACACAGAGGATATATGCGACAGAGGTGAAGGGAACAAGGAGAAGCGGGAGACCAAATTGGAGGTGGAAGGATGAAGTGAAAAAGATCTTGAGCGATCGGGGCCTGAGCATACGGGAGATTGAAAGGCGTGCAAGGAACAGAGTGAAGTGGAACGATGTGGTTTACCGAGGTCGACTTGCTGTAAATGGACTTAACCAGGACATGTAAAGCGTCCTGGGTAAACCATGGAAAGTTTTGTGGGGCCTGGATGTGGAAAGGGAGATGTGGTTTCGGTACATTACACATGACAGTTAGAGACTGAGTGTGAACGAATGTGGCCTTCGTTGTCTTTCCCTAGCGCTAACTTGCGCGCGCGAGGGGAGGGGGGTGCTGTTTTTCATGTGTGGCGGGGTGGCGATGAGAATGGATGAAGGCAGCAAGTATGAATATGTACAAGTGTATGTATTTATGTCTGTGTATGTATATGTATGTATACGGAGAAATGTATAGGTATGTGTGTGAGCGTTTATGTATATACATGTGTATGTGGGTGGGTTGGGCCATTCTTTCTTCTGTTTCCTTGCGCTACCTCGCTAACGCGGGAGACGGCCACTAAGTATAGTAAATGAATGAACATAAAGCTATACCGTTTCCATAATGCAAATATACGTGGAATTTGTGTACAATTGCTTCCAGTGAAAGTGATTTTACAACAATATTTTCGAAAAATGTACCGATATGAAATCTATTTTGCCATTCACCAATAAAGTCAACGTTAACATTCATGCTACATATACAGTGTAGTGCAATATACAATGGCCTGTATGGTACCACTGTTTAATGGAAAGGGGGAGATAAAAGAATGCTCGAATGAGAGAGGTACAAGTTTGTTGAGTGTACCTGGTAAGTTGTATATGGGAGAGTAATAATCAAGAAGGGTGGTGGCATGCACAGAGCAGCAAATTGGAGAGGAGTACTGTAGTTTAAGTTGTGGTAGACGATGTGGGTACAAGGCGTTCACTTTGAAGACTGGTGTGAGAAAAAAGAAAAAGAAAACGATAACCAAGGATTTGCAAGTGGTGATAACAAATCTGGAATAAGAAGGATAGTTGATAGAAAAAGCCTTGTGGAGGTTAAGAATATAAAGAGTCAGCAGAAGGCAACACATTCACATCCAAAAGTTTCTCTTCTGTACATCTATCAATTAATATGTAATCTAGTAATGCCCGGTGATGATCATTTTCCTACTCACATACGTAGACTTGTGTATGTCCTTTCTTTCAAACAAGCTATTCCCAATCACCATCCCTCTCTCAGCACACATCGTCACAAGCTTTTCGCTATTTCCAATCACTAACTGAATATATGTACGTGTGTGTGTGTTGCCTAATTTTCAAACCGAGTCTTGGGAAATATGGGTCGAACTGCTGTTCTGTATGGTATATACATCTTTTTACATGCCTCTCCTTATATGCTTAGTGTCATTTATGTTTTGTTTTGGTTTGTTTGTTTGTTTGGTTCCTCTTTCACAGCCTCTGCAGTGGAAAGCATTTCTTCATGATAAAGATTCTTGTGTGCTTTCTCCACATATTTCGTTCTTTCTCCAGTCAGCCTTCACGCTGGAGAGCGGTAAGGACCTGACATTCTTATGAATTAATGATCATTAAACTGACCACGCAACTCTAAATGAAAGACAGTTTTCCATCTCATGCAATTTTTCTGTTTTCCCTTCGACAACAGATGGCCATCCTCGACGCCAGTTACCTCACCAATCTGACTGAGTATTTGTCACTCACGGGAGTGTGTGTCCGTCCTACCAGAACCCGTCACACTTCTCTCAACACTTTCCACCTTTTTTCTTACGACATACCATCATATATCTACGAGACTTCACTTGCATCAGGTATATACTTCAGGAACATTATCCTCTCCCATGGAAGTTTCCTATCTTCTCTTCCAGCTCTCTCTGTCATATACACCTCAAATCTTCCTCTCCCACAAATGTTCTCTTTCCCCATTTCAATCTCGCCTACCCCAGTGTTCGCTTTCCAATAATACGTTTATCTAACACTCTCTTAACTCTCTTATCCTTATCTCAGGGCTCACACCCTCCCATGGAAAGGTCTCTACCTCCCGCCTGCTATTCCAGTTACCTCACACCACCAGCCTCAACATCAAAGCTCCTCTCTCACAGAAAGTCTACGTCTATCCTCCATTCTTTGCAACATTTTCCTTCCCACTTCCTCAACACTTCAAACACAAATACGAGTCCACGACCTTTTCTGTCGCTATGACAATGAGAATTTTGTGAGCTATATTCTGGGTTTATATTCTGCAGGCGAGGCCTCGCGGCAGCTGGGGGAGCAGTCAAAGCAGTTCTAGTGGTCACCGACAGCTGCAGCCAGAGCACCCACAGCTGCTGTAAGGGACATCTCCGCTACTATCTAAGCCTTCACAGCTCTTCTATTGTCAATAAGGAATGCAGAAAAAGCAATTAGATTTATTACAGGAAATATACCAGTTGCTGTAGGAGCTACCTCAGCTACTCAAGCTACACTTACAGCTAATATGAAGGCGACCAGAGGGAAAGATACTGTAGGAATTATCATAGCTGTCACATGAGCCGTGACAGCTCATACTATCAAAGTTCATTTAGAAACCATCACAACCACAATGAGAACCATCACAGCTACTTCAGGAATCGTCACAGCTCTAGCTTAATCTTTCACAGCTGCTGCAGGGACACGAAGGTTGCTGTAGGTGCCGTCCTTGCTGCTCCGTAGGACTTATAGTCTTTGGAAGAACCATAACAGCTTTTGCAATATCCTTCACGTCTGCTGCAGAACAGTGAGAGTTACCGCAGTTGCCATTCCAGCCGCTGCAGGAGCCTTCACAACCGTAGCAAGAATCCATCACAGGTACTGCAAGAATCATCGCAGCTGCAGTGGCAAGTGCTGTGGCACCTGGTACAGAAGCCATCAGTGCCACCGAGGGAGACATAGGCTTGCTGCCAGAGCTGTTACAAATACTGCAGTAGCCAACTCAGTTGCCAAAGGACCTAACCAGTGCCACTGCAGATGCCATCTCACATACTGTAAGAGGCATCAAAGTCGATCTAAAAAGTACTAATAACGATGAATGAATCATTATAGTATTTACAAGAGCCACTGGACATGCTACAGCTGGTGTCAGAAGTTCAAAGCTGTGGCAGCCTGTACACTAGAGGGTGGTTGAAGATTTTATATCCATACCATCTACCTCACTAAGCAGCCACCTCAGCTGAACGACAATTTGCCATCGAATACAGATCTGTTCCCAAACTTCGTTGCCATATCCTGTCAAGGATGATTCAAGAGCAGCCACAACTAGTCTGTCATGCATAAAGAGTATATAATCTATTCTGCTGCACACCATACGAAACGAACGTACATCGATCAACTACTTGCTTACCTGGGGAAAGTTTATTACTATCATGTAAGTGGATTGCCACAAAGTAAGCGAGGTCTCATTCAGTACTGTTTTTTCACACCTTCAGGTCACGCGCCCAGTGACGGTTACAAGTTTTTTTATGCAATCGCATATTGGTGAATAATATCTTAGCTATGCAAATTTCGAGCACATTTGTGTACCTACGTACGTGTGTGTGTGTGTGTGTGTGTGTGTGTGTGTGTGTGTGTGTGTGTGTGTGTGTGTGCGTGCGTGCGTGCGTTTTCACACTCGTGGGAGCCCGTCTCTTGAACATTCTCTATTAACATACAACTTCTTAAATCTACGTACGCTGTTTGCATTAGCCATATCCTCAGTCATTTTATCCGATTCATCCACCTCTCTCTCTCTCTCTCTCTCTCTCTCTCTCTCTCTCTCTCTCTCTCTCTCTCTCTCTCTCTCTCTCTCATCTACCTACCTGTTCTTTCTCATCTTCGCTTAGCGCTAAATCCTCTCCCCTTTTCAAATGTAAACTCACACTAAGAACCGAGGATCCTTTACTGCAGAAAGTACTGATCTTCAAAGTTATGGCCAGTACCCAGGCATCACGTCCCACCCACTTGACGACAGCATTAAGAACGACAAAAAATTATCAAAGCGTCGGCAGCATTACCACCCAAATATACAAGCTGGAAATATCTTTAAGCCTCTCCTCCTCCCCCGCTCTCAGTATACATAACTGTATACAAGTATCGAGAAATAACCCCCACTTGATGTCTGTACCATTCCAGTTTTATAACCCCATGATATTTTATAGTCATGTACAATAGCGAGGAAAATCCCTATATTTTCGGAATCATCGGATATGAATTTTGGGAAGTTTTGTGCTTGAATTTACATTCTTTGTTGGGGTTACCGGTATTTCAGGTTACACCGACTGAATGGCCGTATATGGGTTACATGTAGGTATCTGTGTTTCCTTTATCTATCTATCTATCTATCTATAATATATATATATATATATATATATATATATATATATATATATATATATATATATATATATATACGTGTGTGTGTGTCTGTGTGTGTGTCTGTAGGTACTTATGTACGTATGTAAGTACGTATGTATATATATATATATATATATATATATATATATATATATATATATATATATATATATATATATATATGTGTGTGTGTGTGTGTGTGTATGTAGGTATGTATGTATGTACGTGTATATATATATATATATATATATATATATATATATATATATATATATATATATATATATATATATTCTTTTTTTCTCATACTTTGTCGCTGTCTCCCGCGTTACCAAGGTAACGCAAGGAAACAGACGAAAGAAATGGCCCAACCTCACACATACACATGTATATACATACACGTCCACACATGCACATATACATACCTATATATTTCAACATATACATATAAATACATACACACACATATACATATATACAAATGTACATAATTCATACTTGCTACCTTTATTCATTCCCGTCCCCACCACGCCACACATGAAATGACACCCCCCTTCCCACGCACGCGCGCGAGGTAGCGCTAGGAAAAGACAAAAAAGGCCACATTCGTTCACACTCAGTCTCTGGCTGTCATGTACAATGCACCGAAACCACAGCTCCCTTTCCACATCCAGGCCCCACAAACCCTTCCATGGTTTGCCCCAGACGCTTCACATGCCCTAGTTCAGTCCATTGCCAGCACGTTGACCCTGGTATACCACATCGCTCCAATTCACTCTATTCCTTGCACGCCTTTCACCCTCCTGCATGTTCAGGCCTCGATCACTCAAAATCTTTTTCACTCCATCTTTCCATCTCCAATTTGGTCTCCCACTTCTCCTCGTTCCCTCCAACTCTGACACATATATCCTCTTGGTCAATCTTTCCTCACTCATTCTCTCCATGTGACTAAACCATTTCAAAACACCCTCTTCTGCTCTCTCAACCACACTCTTTTTATTACCACACATCTCTCTTACCCTTTCATTACTTATTCGATCAAACCACATCACACCACATATTGTCCACAAACATCTCATTTCCAGCACATACACCTTCCTCCGCACAACTCTATCTATAGCCCACGCCTCGCAACCATATATCATTGTTGGAACCACTATTCCTTCAAACATACCCATTTTTGCTTTCCAAAATAACGTTTTCGACTTCCACACACTCTTCAACGCACCCAGAACTTTCGCTCCCTCCCCTACCCCATGATTCACTTCCGCTTCCATGGTTCCATCCGCTGCCAAATCCACTCCCAGATATCTAAAACACTTCACTTCCTCCAGTTTTTCTATATTCAAACTTACCTCCCAATTGAATTGTACCTCAACCCTACTGTACCTAATTCACATTTACTCTCAGCTTTCTTCTTTCACACACTTTACCAAACTCAGTTACAGGCTTCTGCAGTTTCTCACCCGAATTAGCCACCAGCGCTGTATCATCAGCGAACAACAACTGACTCACTTCCCAAGCTGTCTCACCCACAACAGACTGCATACTTGCCCCTCTTTCCAAGACTCTTGCATTCACCTCCCTAACAACCCCATCCATAAACAAATCAACAATCATGGAGACATCACGCAGCCCTGCCCCAAACCAACATTCACTGAGAACCAATCACTTTCCTCTCTTCCTACACGTACACATGCCTTACATCCTCGGTAAAAACTTTTCACTGCTTCTAACAACTTGCCTCCCACACCATATACTCTTAATACCTTCCATAGAGTATCTCTATCAACTCTATTATATGCCTTCTCCAGATCCATAAATGCTACATACAAATCCATTTGCTTTTCTAAGTATTTCTCACATACATTCTTCAAAGCAAACACCTGATCCACACATCCTCTACCACTTCTGAAACCTCACTGCTCCTCCCCAATCTGATGCTCTGTACATGCCTTCACCCTCTCAATCAATACCCTCCCATGTAATTTCCCAGGAATACTCAAGAAACTTATACCTCTGTAATTTGAGCACTTACTTTTATCCCCTTTGCCTTTGTACAATGGCACTATGCACGCATTCCGCCAATCCTCAGGCACCTCACCATGAGTCATTCATACATTAAATAACCTTACCAACCAGTCAACAATACAGTCACCGCCTTTTTAATAAATTCCACTGCAATACCATCCAAACACGCTGCCTTGACGGCTTTCATCTTCCGCAAAGCTTTTACTACCTCTTCTCTGTTAACCAAATCATTCTCCCTAACCCTCTCACTCTGCACACCACCTCGACCAAAACACCCTATATCTGCCGCTCTATCATCAAACACATTCAACAAACATTCAAAATACTCACTCCATCTCCTTCTCACATCACCACTACTTGTTATCACCTCCCATTCGCCCCCTTCACTGATGTTGCCAATTGTTCCCTTGTCTTACGCACTTTATTACCTCCTTCTAAAACATCTTTTTATTCTCCCTAAAATCTAATGATACTCTCTCACCCCAACTCTCATTTGCCCTCTTTTTCACCTCTTGCACCTTTCTCTTGACCTCCTGCCTCTTTCTTCTATACATCTCCCAGTCATTTGCATTATTTCCCTGCAAAAAATCATCCAAATTCCTCTCTTCTCTTTCACTAACAATCTATTTCTTCATCCCACCACTCACTACCCTTTCGAATCTGCCCAACTCCCACGCTTCTCATGCCATAAGCATCTTTTGCGCAAGCCATCACTGCTTCCATAAATACATCACATTCCTTCCCCATTCCCCTTACGTCCTTTGTTCTCACCTTTTTCCATTCAGTACTCAGTCTCTCCTGGTACTTCCTCACACAAGTCTCCTTCCTAAGCTCACTTATGCTCACCACTCTCTTCACCCTAACATTCTCTCTTCTTTTCTGAAAACATCTACAAATCTTCACTTTCGCCTCCAAAAGATAATGATCAGACATCCCTCCAGTTACACCTCTCAGCACATTAACATCTAAAAGTCTCTCTTTCGCGCACCTATCAATTAACACGTAATCCAATAACGCTCTCTGGCCATCTCTCCTACTTACATATGTATACTTATGTATATCTCTCTTTTTAAACCAGGTATTCCCAATCACAAGTCCTTTTTCAGCACATAAATCTACAAGCTCTTCACCATTTCCATTTACAACACTGAACACCCCATGTATACCAATTATTCACTCAACTGCCACATTAGGCACCTTTGCATTCAAATCACCCATCACTATAACCCGGTCTCGTGCATCAAAACTACTAACACACTAACTCAACTGCTCCCAAAACACTTGCCTCTCATGATGTTTTTTTCTCATGCCCAGGTGCATATGCACCAATAATCACCCATCTCTGTCCATCCACTTTCAGTTTACCCATATCAATCAAGAGTTTACTTTTTTACTCTCTATCACATACTCCCACCCCTCCTGCTTCAGGAGTAGTGCTACTCCTTCCCTTGCTCTCGTCCTCTCACTAACCCCTGACTTTACTCCCAAGACATTCCTAAACCACTTTTCCCCTTTACCCTTGAGCTTCGTTTCACTCAGAGCCAAAACATCCAGGTTCCTTTCCTCAAACATACTACGTATCTCTCCTTTTTTTCTCATCTTGGTTACATCCACACACATTTAGACACCCCAATCTGAGCCTTCGAGGAGGATAAGCACTCTCCGCGTGATTCCTTCTTCTGTTTCCCCTTTTAGAAAGTTGAAATATATATATATATATATATATATATATGATTCATTTACTTATTTTTTCTTATACTTAACCGCCGTCTCCCGCGTTAGCGCAAGGAAACAGACGAGGAATGGCCCAACCTAACCATATATATATATATATATATATATATATATATATATATATATATATATATATATATATATATATATTCCCCCTGGGGATAGGGGAGAAAGAATACTTCCCACGTATTCCCTGCGTGTCGTAGAAGACGACTAAAAGGGGAGGGAGCGGGGGGCTGGAAATCCTCCCCTCTCATTTTTTTTTAATTTTCCAAAAGAAGGAACAGAGAATTGGGCCAGGTGAGGGTATTCCCTCAAGGGCCCAGGCCTCTGTTCTTAACGCTACCTCGCTAATGCGGGAAATGGCGAATAGTTTGAAAGAAAGAAAAGATATATATATATATATATATATATATATATGTATATATTGGAAAGGATCACAATTTTGCGCGTGATCAAGATATTCCTATGAGTCCACGTGAACTTATCGTGTTTCATTTTCCCTGTGGACTCATAGGAATATATATATATATATATATATATATATATATATATATATATATATATATATATATATATAACCATTGTGTTTCCTGGGATCGAGCTCAAAATGGTCAAATTATATCTACAAAAGATTTCCATCCAGTGAGCAGTGACATTGTCATTTGAGAAGTTTATCAATAATCTTCTGCCTTCCTTCCTTCCTTCCTCTCCTTCTTATGTCTTACAGCGCATCATCGACTCTGCTCTTTGGTGAGCAAGAGATCGGGGTCATCTGAAAAGCTCTAAGAGTTTTGCCCCCCTTAACCGTCCTCTATTATGTCTCGTTTCTTACGCAACAATAAATAGCCTTGCTAGTGAGCTAAACATCTGGCTAATGAATTATGATATCTTGTCAGGCACTGCAGAACTCCTGTCAGCTGAACTTGCTCGACTTCAGAAACTGTTGACAATTTATTCTCAATGATTCGGGAACTTCAGCTGCTATTCAAAAAAGAAATCATTCTGTTCGGTTTACCCTTGTGTTCCAGAGTCCTCGATTCATTTTAGATGAATATAAAAAGTTGGAAGGCTTAAAAAGGGACGAAAAACAATGTTAACCACTCAGATGCCCATAACGCCCTTGCCCTCTATACCGAGTGTTTACACCTTGCGAGATTCACCTACATCTTCAGAGCTTCACTATCCAGTGAGAGACACCGGCCAACCAGTGAAGAGATCTTCAGACTACGTGAAAACATTCAACACTCCCAGTCAGATTAGGTGGTGCTGATATCCTCACTGCCCCCAGATTACAGCTCCCTTGCCGACTACGGCAACCTCCAGCGATCTGAGTTACTTAAATGTTGCCTGAGATTCTACGGAGCTCAGCAGGTGCATGAAACCTCTATTTCATCACTGGGATAACTTCATGCTTTGTAAACTTACTTCCTAATACACCGAGGAGCTAAACACCTGGGATACATCCATCATGGAAATCTGGACTAAGCGTCTTCCACGCAGGATCGAACTGATATCCGCACGAAGAACACACGCCGTGAGAATCCCTTACTCTGGGAACTTCCTGCTTGTTCTCCTGTGCACTCGTCTTGACCCTGTATGCGTTGAACATTATACATGCAGAAGAGAAACGGTGGATTAGCATGGCCGATAGAATATGAGTGGTAGGAGTTCTGTTGGTCATTACGGCAGGCGCAGAGAGATCAAGGATATCATTTTTATGGAGTCTTGCTTCCCCTGTCTTGTGACGCGATGTGTAACGTCTTGTATGCTTTAAGGAGAGGCAGGCAAATGGTGTGGGGACCTTATCTCCCGGCTAATCAAGTCAGCCAAGGACGAAAGAGCATCCAGTTTCCACCTTCACAGCTTTAGCTACCCAACTGGTACATGCAAGTCGCATCTTCAGTTCATATTCCCACTCCAAGGAAATGATGGTATTGAACATGTAATGCAAATCTATGATTCTTTAAAGAATTCTTTATAAATCATATCTTTTCCTGAATTATTTAACGAAAAAGGGGGTTGGAGGGGGGGATAGAGGAAGTAAAATTTCAGCGATGGCAAAATAATTTTTCCCTGAGTAATATCAAAAGAGTGAGGGGTGACCTGATCACGTGACCTTTACGTTATCAAAGCAGCTCGATGACGTGAAGAGTGAACAGTTGTTCTTCAAGACGTGTAAGAACAGGACATCCAGAGGAAACACCATGAAATTAAGAAAGAAACTTGTGAAAACAGATATAAAGAAATACTTGTACGACAGATGTGAATGAATGGAAAAGCATGACTGAGGACATGGTTAATGCAGGCAACATACATAAATCTAAGTTGTATAACAAAGAATGTTCAAGAGATGGTGCCCGCGAGGGTAAAACTCCCTTCCCACACAGTACAAATGCATAATTACACAAACACACATGTTAACATATGAATAAACATGACAGTTTTGTCTGCTGTCTGTCTGGTAATGTGTACTTCCATCTGATGGCTTCGCTGGCAAACGATGAATCTTCATCAACCTTGCTCCATATGAAGGGTCATGAGGCCCATGGCAGGTACACTTATCTTTTAATCCTTAGTCTGTAATCTTTTGACTGTTTTTATGTTATTGCGTATTAACCACTATTTCGTCTATTGATTGATATGAAGGTTTGCTGGGTCATAAAGAATTTGATTTGCTTTCTTTCGATTATCTAAATGATTCTGAATTAGCAGTTTTAACTGATTTTCAGTCCTTTGAAAAGCGATGTTTAGCTTTGTATGCAACAAACTTGGAAAACGTCAAGACATTATCATATCGTTGGCTCAGCATCTTCTCTACAAAATTTAGAAATTTGTGAAAAACAGAGGAGATGGTCTAAACCGATTTACTCCTCTCTAAAAATCGTCAAATTACTCTGTCCATTCAATCTTACTACACTAAAAGTAAGATTCCTCTGAATCTTTACAGTTTGTCAACAAGTCAACCACTTATACTTAAAGAGAATAATTGTATCCTCGCATCTCTATTTAGTGGAAACTGACGTGAAAACTTTACTTCCAAAAAATTGTGTGAAAATGTGTGAAAGAGGAAGAAAGAGATCTTAGTGCAAAGAAAAAAATATGGTAATAGAAACAGAGAAGATAGACAAAATCGGATAGAGTAAAAGACAAAGAAGTACTACTCGATGATAAAAGATAAAAATAAAAAAGGGATTAAGATTAATAAGACAGACTTCGGAGATCTCAAGAAACATCAGAAATGACAGCATCTAAGTCGGAAAGTAGTAGAGTGAGAAACGCTGTTTATAAATCGAAAGGAAACATAGGAGTATATATAGACCGTATCCATGTATTTTATTTAGTCTCTCTTGAGAATGCTTCTGAGCTGCCGAAACTTTAGAAGAACAAGACTCATAAGCCCTCATCTGTTTTCACTCACCATCCCACTTCAGTCATAAAAACCTAAACAAAATCCATCCAAAAACAACTACCCATCCACCTGTCACTCCAACAAATACAAGCAGTGAAGCTTAAAAATTCTTTCGCTACTGGCCCTGACAACATTTCGACCTTTCACATAAAACAGTCCAAGCACTTACGGTGATCTCATCTGCACCTGACTACACAACAAAATTCCTAACAATTATTCAGTTGCTAACATAACGCCAATTCTAAAGCCCTCCAAATCACTCACTTTCTCCTCCTACTGACCTATATCTATCCTATCCTCAGCATCCAAATTCTATGAAAAACTCATCCACAACAGAATTAAATAATACATCCCACTATCACAAACGTAGAATGGCTTCAGATCCACACACTCTACCTCCACATTACCCTCACACAAAGTATCCTAGATGAATTAAACCAACCACAAGCTCCCTCCCGCACAGTACTAGTTGCAATAAACGTAAAGTATTTGACACTTTCCCCTAACTCTTCCTCATAACAACAATGACAAAAAGTGGCAGGCCAATTTCATGGCTGGCCGTTATGCCGGAGTCACACACAATGGCTTCACCTCTAAAAACGCTTAAACTCTACAGCAGGGTTCCCAAGGAGTAGATCTTTCTCCAATACCTTTAAATCTATTTGACCTCCCATTACTTCAGGCAGTCCTTAACATGAAGGTCCTTCCATATGCAGACGACCTCACAACCACATCACAACACCCTGACACCACTGTAGCAACATCAGACATCAAGCACTACATTAAGACAATTGTAGCAACGGTTCACTCACAACAGAATCTCAAGACCTCCACAGAAATCTTCAATCACTCTTTAAACCCCAGGAAGACATGAATTCAACTCACACCTTGCAATCATCTTCAGTAGAGAGTCACTCCCACTGAGCAAAACACCAGCCATTCTAGGCACCCCATTTGAAATACGCATAACATCAACTCCCCCACATTGCTTTCATCAACACAAAAGCAATATACAAAGTAAATGCCCTAAGAAAACTAAATGACACCAAATTTGGACAAGAAAAAGAATCCTTTAACATCCTGTATAAACATTTCGCCCGTTCCACTTCAAACTGTGACTCACCTGCCTAGTCTTCCTCCCTCTCAAAAGCTAACATAACAATGCTGCCAGCCACACAAAATAGTAAAATTCTCCTAGTACAATCCTACCTCATCATACTCGGCAGTCAATGCTATGCAACAGCACTAGACCCATCCCACCCTAAACATTCTATGACCTACCAACATTCCCCCAAGAAAGAAGAAACTTAAGGCGGTAAGAAGCTCACCCTGCCTCAATTTTGTAACCTCTACCTACTGACAAAACCCAAAAACTCAAAACTAACCCGACAAGCACTGAACATTCGACCTCCCAGCCCACTAGACATACACCCATCAAAAGCAACACTCCTCAAACAAACGCTCTGGACATCACCCATACTCTAACACTACAGACACCGTGTCAACATATCTCAAAGACTCTTCAGGCCCATGATCCAACAACCATAAAGAATACACCGAGCACTTACTACCCAGTTGCCTTGCATCCTCTGCACATGACGCACACACATCACAAAACTTTATGACCCTGTGGTTCCGACTGGTGGATGTGGCCAGCTTCCTAAATGCTACAGGAACCTCATAAGGATAAATTGGACTCCTGAGGCAGAAAGTAAGTATATATATGCTACTTTTCAAAAAAAAAAAAAAAAAGGAAGGAACAGAGAAAGGGGCCACGTGAGGATATTCCCTCAAAGGCTCAGTCCTCTGTTCTTAACGCTACCTCGCACATGCGGGAATGGCGAACATGTATGAAAAAAAAAAAAAAAAAAAAAAATATATATATATATATATATATATATATATATATATATATATATATATATATATATATATATATATATATATATATATAGGTGCATTATACATGACAGCTAGAGACTGAGTGTGAACAAATGTGGCCTTTGTTTTCTTTTCCTAGCGCTACCTCGCGCGCGTGCGGGGGGGAAGGGGTTAACATTTCATGTGTGGCGGGGTGGCGACGAGAATGAAAAAAGGCAGCAAGTATGAATTATGTACATGTGTATATATATATATATGTCTGTGTATGTATATATATGTATACGTTGAATTGTATAGGTATGTATATGAGCGTGTGTTGATGCGTTTGTATATACATCTGTATGTGGGTGGGTTGGGCCATTCTTTCGTCTGTTTCCTTGCTCTACCTCGCTAACGCGAGAGACAGCGACAAAGTGTAATACAATAAATAAATGAATATATATATATATATATATATATATATATATATATATATATATATATATATATATATATATATATATATATACACACGTTGGAAAGGATCACAATTTTGCGCGTGATCAAGATATTCCTATGAGTCCACGGGGAAAAATGAAACACGAAAAGTTCCCAAGTGCACTTTCGTGTAATAATCACATCATCAGGAGAGACTGGGGGCTGCAAATCCTCCCCTCTCGGTTTTTTTTTAATTTTCCAAAAGAAGGGACAGAGAAGGGGGCCAGGTGAGGATATTCCCTCAAAGGCCCAGTCCTCTGTTGTTAGCGCCACCTCGCTAACGCGGGAAATGGCGAATAGTATGAAAGATATATATATATATATATATATATATATATATATATATATATATATATATATATATATATATATATATATATATATATAATTTTTCAAAACCCGCACCAAGTGGAAAACAACAGTGTAAAACGCGGAGTAACAAAGAACAAAAAAAAATAACGTTTTTCAGGCCTTGGCAAAAGGGAATTTGGAAATAGGATTGAAGCAGTATTCAGTCAGTAGAAACATTGTCTTTTCCAAATTCCTTTACACAGGCGCTGCCTGTATATATTCCCCTCACTTTGCTCTTCCTGTACGGAGTTGACACGCCTGGTTTTTGTTCTAGCCCCCCAAAAAAAATCTAAAGTCAGATAGAACAGAATACAGTGCCAAACTTTTATTAGATAGAGAAATGCCATATATATATATATATATATATATATATATATATATATATATATATATATATATATATATATATGTATAAGAACACGATAGTATTATCACAAAACACAGCATCTCTTGTCCAGATCCTCTGACAACCAACACGTCTTGCTCAAAAAGATTCATGGTGTCGAAATATTCTGTGGTTCATGTGCTCAGTATCTTCGGTTCACTGGTGAATACCTGTGTTGAATTATGCTTGATACAGGTATGTATTCCCGCCTTGTATCCCACACCTCAGGAGTAGACATGATTCACCGTTACTGTGAGGGGCTGTTGTACTCTCGCTAGTCCATGTAATTCTCTGTTTTTGATGATTTTGGTGAACTTCGTAAAATATATCTATCGTTATACAATAACGCCAAGAAGAAAACGAAAGTAGATTTCCTGTCCTCCATCAAGAGGACACACGCTTGTGAGAACATTAAGGGTTCTCCACCAAGAGAACACACGCTTGTGAGAACACTCAGGGTTCTTCACCAAGAGAACACACGCTCGTGAGAACATTAAGGGTTCTCCATCAAGAGAACACACGCTCGTGAGAACATTAAGGGTTCTCCATCAAGAGAACACACGCTCGTGAGAACATTAAGGGTTCTTCATCAAGAGAACACACGCTCGTGAGAACATTAAGGGTTCTCCATCAAGAGAACACACGCTCGTGAGAACATCAACCTCACGTTGATTTCTCATCACCGTTTGCAAATGCCGAGTGATAATTCCTCCTGACCCGAGACACGTTAGGGCCGCTCTAGTTTGGGAAAATTCATTGTCACATTTATTTTCACTTACAGTTACAGCAGAAGACAGATGGAACGAGCGTGTGGGGTCAGAATTTTCCCGACCATCGCATCCGGAGATATACAACAGGGGAACTGGGACTATTAATTCTGGGAATTTATGGCTACTTTCTCTGTCCTATGTGTATTACGCGGACTTGCTATAAGTATTGGAAATATGTATTCCGCATTTGCTCAGATTAGAGATGTATTTTCATCATGAACTTAGATTACCTCACTTCCACCAGACGAACGAGTTAAGAGTCTCAGTTACTCAGGTAATTTGTCCTTTTTTTTTTCTGCTCATGATTACTATTTGTGAGGTGAGGGGAAGGAGTTTTGCTCTCACGTTCCCCTGTCTCTTAACTTTATACACGTATACCATTTCTTTACTCCTGCGTAAGTTTGCACACACACACACACACACACACACACTGTGTGGTGGAAGGGTAGGGCTATGGTATCTTTTGTTGACAACTGTCGTGACTAATCTTCACTTTGTCCTCATCCTGAGCGGTTATGCAGAATATAGCTTGATGGGACTTCACAAGTGTGTATTTAAGGACCAGGTGAGCACGCGAAGCCTTTCATCCCAGATGGGTAATAGAGCGTCCCTGTCTTTTGTCTTTTCGTTCCAGGTGAACTCAAGTATCCACTCATCTACTCCGTCAATACAATGAAGATTACATTTCCTATCTCCTTCATCTATGCATCTGCGACTGTTCGTTGTAGGAATTGTAACAGCTCTGCTTATTACGCTGCAGCTCTGTGAATAGAGGCCAAGATTCTATGCTTAAGCATTTCAAAATGTGACGATATCCTTTGCAACAATATCCTTTACCTTATATTCCTCCCCCCGCGTCTAATGATAAACTGACTGTCATTCCTTCACTTACTACAACACATCCACGCTTCATTAACCAAATTAGGACCCCCCCCGCCCAACCCCAACGCATCAACAGATGAGTATTTCTTCCCTAAAACAATTCCCGTTATCTCAGTAAAGAGGGACGCGCCAGCCTCCTCCACCACTCATCAACAGAGTAATATACCTTCCCTAACATGATACCCGCACCTCCGTACCTCACTGAGGAATGAATGCATCGCCCACTGTATCACTCCCTTACATTAAGTTGAAGGTTCGATTAAATAGTTGACTGTACCTCGTCACATTAAGTTCTGAGGCTTTGGTGTTTTGTATATTTACAAAAGTTTGTTCTGAAAGAGAAAAATCTTGAGTTTATCTCCGTGTCTCTAAGGCACTTCATTATTCGAATCATTCATTGCTTCTATAATATTACTAATTTTCTGAGCTATATTTGCTTTTCATCACTTGATGTTTTTCACTAACGTTGCTTTCGTCACTGCTTCACACATGATTAATATTCCCTACACTCTATATTCCTGATCTTCCTTATACCTTTTCTTAAACTTCTCGAGATATAACTCCAGATCTTTAATCCCTGTGTCTTATGTTCGTCTCTCTCTCTCTCTCTCTCTCTCTCTCTCTCTCTCTCTCTCTCTCTCTCTCTCTCTCTCTCTCCTTTACCTTTCCTTAGTCCATCTGATATTTCTCTTTATTTCCTTCAGGTTCTCCCTTCTGCTAAACATATTCTGCAGATTCTACCCATGTGTTCATCTTTCGCATTACTTTCAATTTCGCTGCCAACAAAAGCCCATCATGTGTGAAGTAACGCAAAAGGATTACGTCCACAATGGGTCTTGGTCAGACACCAAGGGGCAAATGATTTTAACATCAGATGTTTCGGGAGTTGAATCATTATAAGACTTTACTGCGTCTACATCCAGCAGTAACTTAACTCACTTGCCGAGGAAATTAGTCTCAAAACTTTAGGTGTGTCTTACAACCAACGACGAAGAGTTGTTCCATTTCGTATGTGGTTTATCTAGAACCATCTCTGAAAGTTGAATATCTTTATAAAACTAAAATATCGTGTGTCATTATGCCCATCTCCCAAGCTTTACACTTCATACAATCAAAAAAAATTCCATACAAGCTATACTCCTTGTGGCGAATGTAACTTAATATTCTTCCAGCAGTGACAACATCCTACATTCTGCATTTCCTTAGTCACATCGACGGTGTTCAGGTTTTTCTCTCTCTAGTTATGGTGTTTGCCTTCTAACGTTCAACACACTAATCTGTGAGTTTCTGGCATCTACCACTATCAAAAACAGCCTCGAAGGCAACCAGTGGTCTGTTGTTGTTGTTTGAATTCTTGTGTATTCCTTTAGATGATGATCTAACCATCAGTTTTTTCCTTGTCTCCGTCATATCTTACAGTCCACCCGTCGTCTTCTTTGTCATTCACTCTCTCAGCCTCTTGCTTTGCCCATTCTCGCACACTGACCTGATATCATGTATCATAAAACATTACGATCTCCATAACCCCAGCGACGAGTCCCCACTAATACTGGTCAAGGTGGCGGACACCAAACAGTCGTCTTCTTTGATGTGCACTGACAGGAAACTGGAACGCACTATAGTCATGCATAAGAACGAGCCATATAATGAAATCTGCTTTGGTCACTCGTACGTTGTAGACCATCATCCGCCGTGTTGACATATCGAATGAGTTTTTCATTACTTATTTGTCGGAGAAGAAACTGTGAGTTACTATACAACACAACGATCCCTTCTCCGGGACTCCCACAAGCTTCAAGTCTGTGCTCCACGGAGGAGGGAAGGAACTGGTGGACGTCTTTGGGACGAGGAGATCCTCAACGAGAGTGAACTTCTTTTCCTCAACTGATGTTGATACTGACTGACCGAAGCTGACTTCTTGTTCAAAATGTCGCCAGCTGCAGGTGGAGCTTGACGTAAGTATCCTTCAGGTACATGTGCATCTAACCATCCATTTCTCATCTCATACCTGAGTTTATATCTGTATCTGACTATCAATATCTGTATGTATTTCTCTCTCTCTCTCTCTCTCTCTCTCTCTCTCTCTCTCTCTCTCTCTCTCTCTCTCTCTCTCCTCTCGTGAATTCTCAGCGATCTCTGCTTTCTTTTGATTCAAATTTCTCATAAATTCTTCCTTATGGACGAATTGGTTCTTCTATCACCCCTATCATATATATATATATATATATATGTATATATATATATATATATATATATATATATATATATATATATATATATATATCCTATGAATGCCGGCTTAGCAGTTAAATGCTGCCTGTCCCTAAGTAATTATAGGGTTTAGGGTCCTCGTGCCCCCAACACTTGGCCTAATGAGGTCTTATGAAAGCTCTTTAATGAAACTCTAAAGCATTACGGTAATGTCTATAGGGACAGGTACCTTTTAGCTTATAACTGGATAGTGGATATATATATATATATATATATATATATATATATATATATATATATATATATATATATATCACATGCAAACCTCCAACAGCATGGATCGAACCCGGGATCCCTGTGCAAGAGGCGGAAATGCTCATCGCTCGGCTATGGAGGTTTATGTTCTATGAAGGTGCGCGTTCATATGCACTTTATTCGTATATATATATATATATATATATATATATATATATATATATATATATATATATATACATTTATTTATTTATTATACTTTGTCGTTGTCTCCCGCGTTAGCGAGGTAGCGCAAGGAAACACACAAAATGATGGCCTAACCCACCCCCATACGCTTGCATATACAAAACGCCCACACATGCACATATACATCCCTATACATTTCAACGTATACATACATATACATAAACAGATATATACTTATATACACATGTACATGTTCATATTTGCTGCCATCATCCATTTTCGTCGCCACCCCCCCCCCTCCCCACAAATGAAATGTCACCCCCCCCTTCTCCCGCGCGAGGTAGCGCTAGGAAAAGACAACAAAGGCCACATTCGTTCACACTCAGTCTCCAGCTGTCATGTGTAATGCACCGAAACCACAGCTTCCTTTCCACATCCAAGCCCCCACAAAACTTTCTATAGTTTACCCCAGACGCTTCACATGCCCCTGGTTCAATCCATTGACAGCACGTCGACCCTGTTATACCACATCGTTCCAATTCACTCTATTCCTTGCACGCCTTTCACCCTCCTGCTTGTTTAGGCCCCGATCACTCAAAATCTTTTTCATTCCTTCCTTCCTTCCATCTCCACTTCTCGTTCCCTCCACCTCTGACACATATATCCTCTTTGTCAATCTTTCCTCACTCATTCTCTCCATGTGACCAAACCATTTCAATACACCCTCTTCTGCTCTCTCAACCACACTCTTTTTACTACCACACATCTCTCTTACCCTTTCATTACATATTCGATCAAACCACCTTAAACCACATTTGTCCTCGAACATTTCATTTCCAACACATCCACCCTCCCTCGCACAACCCTATCTATGGCCCATGCCTCGCAACCATATAACATTTTTTGGAACTCAACACCCAGCACCGCAAAGGTTAACTTTTCGTAAACGTAAAATGCAGATTTTCAACACCCCCCCCCCAACCCACCTTAAAAAAAAATGCGCAACCAGCCACCTAGACTCACAGATCACTACTCCAACGAGACACCTCATTAAACATCACCTACGCACACCAACGTCGCTCACAACGACCACCTCACAAACATAGCACGGCTTTTTCTCAGCTCATTTACCTGTTCTGATGACACCCCACCTAACACACAGCCACCAATGTATATATAATATGCACTACATGAGGACAGCTTGACTAGTATTCACACAGTACCCATCACTCAAGCTCCAAGGCTTCAACTTAATTTTGCACTCCTAAATGATGCCAACTTACTTCTTATCATCACCATTAAATAACATATTTTACTCACACACACACACACACACACACACACACACACACACACACATACACATACACAAAGTCGCTGGAGAAAAGCAAAATGCCAAGAGAGTGGAAAAGGTTTGCAGTTAAACCAATCTATAAAAAAAAAGGAGGCCGGGAAGAGACATTGAATTACAGACTGGTCTCACTGACTGACTGTGATCCTCACTGGAAAAGATTATCAGAGAGTATGGGGACGACTTCCTGCAGGGGAAAATTAGCTTAGTGAGAGACATTTCTGACTTTGGGACAAAGGAGAGAGTTTTCTGCATTGTTTGCAACTAGAATTCCAGCAACATTCGCGCTGCACCGCATGGGAGGCTGATTTAGACACTGGATGACCAGACAGGGATAAGGGGAGGATTTCGGTGGATAGAGAGAGATTATCTTAATGGAAGCGAAGCCTTCTCAAAACGGACTGGGGTCACCAGTGGAGTGCCTGCTCTGGAACAATTATTCCTCTTGATCTATATGAATGGCTTACCAGAAGGTATGGAAACCTACTTGAATAAGTGAGCCGATGATGCAAAGATCATGAGCGAAGAGAAAAGCGTGGAGGATTGGATCTGATCGTAGGTTGATGAAATTCATCCTAAGTAAATGAAAAGTGACGAGGATGGGACAAAATGAGCGAAGACCTCAGTATATCATCAAGCAAGGAATAAACTGTAGGACTCTATGTCTGAGAGGGACTTGGGAGCTGACTTTGTCCCTAACCTGTGGCCAGAGTACCACACTAGGAGGATAGCAAAGGATACAAACTGTCTGCCAGCAAATATATAAATAGCTTTCATGTATGTGAATAAGAATGCAGAGTTGCAAGGAAAGATTAGAAGACTGAATGTTTTCCACGATGGAGGAGAGAAGAGTGAGAGGTGACCTGATCGCAACATTTGTAATCCGAAACCAAACTGGTGATGATGTAGATAGTTAGGACTTCTTTGAAAAATGTAGAGACAGAACAGAGGACCTACGAAGTGCTTTTACAGTATAAGAATGTACCTAGGATGTACTAAGAGGATGTACAACACAAGAAAAGACAAAAAATTAACAGATGGGTCCTCGCACAGTGATATTACTCTTACAAAGAACTATTTTACAAATAACGAGACAAGGAGCGCACCTAGGGGGAGCAGGAGTGTGCAAGAAGTAAATATTCATGGCATCAGAGGCAATTTTCCTGATAAATTAAGGTAGGACCTGGCAGTAGAAGCTCTCAACTGCGTTCATCAAGCAATAGTAACAGGACATATAGGATTCCTACGTTTTGCGCTGAGGAGCGTCATTTACGATGAATCATGCAGTTCAAAGACTATTTATGGATGATGGCCAAGCTAGCTTTTGAGGGAAACAGATCGTGACAGTGACTGCATCCAAAGTTGGTCTGGTCAATGACGAACTGCGATCCGATTAAGCAGAGCAGAGAGGATAGGATACGGTAAAAAAAAAAAAAAAAAAAGCCTAGCTGCGATGATTGCCTACAAAAAAATCAATATCTGAAACAGATCTCGCAGTCCCCTGTTGCTAGAGCTGCACAACAAAACTGTGACAAGCTAGGCAACCTGTGTGTTGACGGTCATTAGAACTGCGTTTATTTAAAATGGATAAGGAAATATGTGGGAAGTTATTCATGGCCTTTATGTGCCCAAAACCGGATCATACCTTTCGAGTATGGTCACCGCATTTAAAAGAACACAAAGATATAATTGAAGAGGGCTCATCAGAGAGGAGCAACTAAGATGGTGTCTGCACTAAGAGAGGTGAGCTACATTGAGAGAGGATGAGGGCTACATATCTGTCCACCATGGAAGAAAGAAGAGAAAGGAGTGATCTAATTGCAGCCTTCAAAATGAGATGGACGACGTCGATACTGAACACTTCTCCTAGAGATGGAGTACCAGAGTAACTTGAGGTCATGAGAAGAAGCTTATTAAAACGGACGTAAAGAAATATTTCTTTTTCCGTGTAGTGGCCGTGGATTGTTGCAGTAAATCAAAAAAAAAGAAAAGAAAGCAATGTCGGCAGCTTCCAAATGTTCAAACGCTTAGCTTATGGCACAGAAAGTGTAAGAGATTGTGCCCAACGAGGTAGAACCCTGTCCCCTTACTGTACAAATAGTAATTACAAGGACAGAGAAAACAACATATTCCAAACTTCCGCCCACAAGTTGCAGACCTCATACAGCAAAGGAACCTTCTCAGAAAACACCACTTACCATGGATACAGGACCAGGGAGCAAAGCAAAACTGTAAACACCATCATTACCATCGTAATTACCGACAAGCAAGCAGCGAGGTACCAAGCATCGAGCGTCACCCAGGGAAAGTGAATGCACCAGATAGCGGCTGATGAAAGGGACCATTTGTAGGCGAGTAACAGATGGGTCCAGGTAACGGAGGGCGCTACAGAGTCATCGTATATTAAACTGTAGTCGTCAGGGACCGCTGGTCATTAAACTTTGTCGTACAACTTCCACCAGCGGTCCTGGGGAAGCCGTTTTCTTTCTCTCGTTCCAAATCTTTCTCGTTCTCTTTCTAATGGTTATCGTTCATCCTATTGTCCCTCTTCTCATTCTTCCTCTCCTTTCTCTCCTCCCGGCATCTCATTTTCTTTTTCCTTCTCATATCACCTCTACCCTATGTCCAATTATTGTTTTCATCCCTGTCTCTAATGGGTGCACTCTCTCATTTTCCTAAATCCCTCTTCTATTTTTGAAATAATTGCGGCTGTTCTTCTTGTGTGTGGTACTCCTACAAATACTGAAGTTGCTCTTCACCTCTAACTTCGAGACAAGTATATTGAAAACCTATTCCTGTCCTTCTATCCATCTTATATTTCTTTATCTTCCAATTTGACACTTTTTCATATATTTCCTTCTCTTTCTTTTTATCATCGACTACTTTTACCCTTAATTCTTCATCAACAAGATTTCCCGACTCATGGTACTTATGTAAGTTTCTCATTTTTTCCCGATCTTGAACTGGTGTTCGAGTCTCCAGGGGAATATATTTCATAAAACAACTCTGTTCTTTATCCTCTACAGTCACGGGATGTTGCCAATTTGTTTTCTAAGCTGTAATATACCAAATGAGAAAAAAAAAAAATATATATATATATATATATATATATATATATATATATATATATATATATATATATATATATATTTTTTTTTTTCATACTATTCGCCATTTCCCGCGTTAGCGAGGTAGCGTTAAGAACAGAGGACTGGGCCTTAGAGGGAATATCCTCACCTGGCCCCCTTCTCTGTTCCTTCTTTTTTTGGAAAAAAAAAAAAAACGAGAGGGGAGGATTTCCAGTCCCCCGCTCCCTCCCCTTTTATATATATATATATATATATATATATATATATATATATATATATATATATATATATGTATATATATATGTATCCCTGGGGATAGGGGATTAAGAATACTTCCCACGTATTCCCTGCGTGTCGTAGAAGGCGACTAAAAGGGGAGGGAGCGGGGGGCTGGAAATCCTCCCCTCTCGTTTTTTTTTTTTTCATTTTCCAAAAGAAGGAACAGAGGGGGCCAGGTGAGGATATTCCAAAAAAGGCCCAGTCCTCTGTTCTTAACGCTACCTCGCTAACGCGGGAAATGGCGAATAGTTTAAAAGAAAAAGAAATATATATATATATATATATTCTTTTTTTATTTATTATACGTTGTCGCTGTCTCCCGCGTTAGCGAATTAACGCAAGGAAACAGACGAAAGAATGGCCCAACTCACCCACATACCCATGAATATACATACACGTCCACAAATGCACATATGTATACCTATACATATAATTACATACACAGACATGTACATATAGCCACAATTACATATTCATACTTGCTGCCTTTATTCATTCCCGTCGCAACCCCGCCACAAATGAAATGACTACCCCCTCCCCCCGCATGCGCGCGAGGTAGCGCTAAGAAATGACAACAAAGGCCTCATTCGTTTACACTCAATCTCTAGCTGTCATGTATAATGCATCGAAACCACAGCTCCCTTTCCACATCCAGGCCCCACAGAACTTTCCATGGTTTACCGCAGACGCTCCACATGCCCTGATTCAATGCATTGAAATCACGTCGACCCCGGTATACCACATCGTTCCAATTCACTCTATTCCTTGCACGCCTTTCACCCTCCTGCATGTTCAGGCCCCGATCGCTCAAAATCCTTTTTCCTCCATCTTTCCACATCCAATTTGGTCTCCCAGTTCTCCTCGTTCCCTCCACCTCTGACACATATATCCTCCATGTCAATCTTTCCTCAATCACTCTCTTGATGTGACCAAACCATTTCAATGCACCCTCTTCTGCTCTCTCAACCACACTCTTTTTATTACCACACATCTCTCTTACCCTTTCATTACTTACCCGATCAAACCACCTCACACCATATATTGTCCTCAAACATCTCATTTCTAACACATCCACCCTCCTCCACACAACTCTATCTATAGCCCACGCCTCGCAACCATATAACATTGTTGGAACCACTATTCCTTCAAACATACCCATTTTTGCTTTCCGAGATAATGCTCTCACCTTCCACACATTTTTCAACGCTCCCAGAACTTTCACCCCCTCCCCGACCCTATGACTCACTTCCGCTTCCATGGTTCCATCCGCTGCCAAAGCTACTCCCTGAGATCTAAAACACTTCACTTCCTCCAGTTTTTATCTATTCAAACTTACCTCCCAATTGACTTGTCCCTCAACTCTACTGTACCTAATAACCTTGCTCTTATTCACATTTACTCTTAACTTTCTTCTTTCACACACTTTACCAAACTCAGTCACCAGCTTCTGCAGTTTCTCACCCGAATCAGCCACCAGCAATGTATCATCAGCGAACAACAACTGACTCGCTTCCCAATCCCTCTCATCCACAACAGGCTGCATACTTGCCCCTCTCTCCAAACCACTTGCATTCACTTCCCTAACAACCCCATCAAGCACCCCTGCCGCAACCCGATATTCACAGGGAACCAATCACTTTCCTCTCTTCCTACACGTACACATGCCTTATATCCTCAATAAAAACTTTTCACTGCTTCTAGCAACTTGCCTCCCGCACCATATACTCTTAATACCTTCCACAGAGCATCTCTATCAACTCTATCATATGCCTTCTCTAGATCCATAAATACTATATACAGATCCATTTGTTTTTCTAATTGTTTCTCACATACATTCTTCAAAGCAAACACCTGATCCACACATCCTCTACCACTTCTGAAACCACACTGCTCGTCCCGAATCTGATGCTCTGTACATGCCTTCGCCCTCTCAATCCATACCCTCCCATATAATTTCCCAGGAATACTCAATAAACTTATACCTCTGTAATTTGAACACTCACTTTTATCCCTTTTGCCTTTGTACAATGGCACTATGCACGCACTCCGCCAATACTCAGGCACTTCACTATGAGCCATGCATACAGTGAATAACCTCACTAACCAGTCAACAACACAGTCACCCCCTTTTTTAATAAATTCCACTGCAATACCATCCAAACCCGCCACCTTGCCCACTTTCATCTTCCGCAAAGCTTTCATTACCTCTTCTCTGTTTACCAAACCCCTTTAGTCGCTTTCTACGACACGCGGGGAATGCGTGGGAAGTATTCTTTCTCCCCTAAACCCAGGGCTATATATATATATATATATATATATATATATATATATATATATTATCCCTGGGATAGGGGAGAAAGAATACTTCCCACGTATTCCCTGCGTGTCGTAGAAGGCGACTAAAAGGGGAGGGAGCGGGAGCTGGAAATCCTCCCCTCTTGTTTTTTTTTTAATTTTCCAAAAGAAGGAACAGAGAAGGGGGCCAGGTGAGGATGTTCCCTCAGAGGCCCAGTCCTCTGTTCTTAACGCTACCTTGCTGATGCGGGAAATGGCAAATAGTTTGAAAAAAAAAAAAAAAAATATATATATATATATATATATATATATATATATATATATATATATATATATATATATAAAGAGAGAGAGAGAGAGAGAGAGAGAGAGAGAGAGAGAGAGAGAGAGAGAGAGAGAGAGACGAGAATAATCCAGTTATCGTAAATCCTGGGTCGCATTTGGTTCCTGACCTCGTAAGACTTATTTTCCCCCTAATATTACCAGAAATAGCAACCGTCTCTGTCTGGGTTTATGCCCACTCTGTCTGCTTCCATTACCCCGAGCTAGGAGTTTGTTTTGGCCAGCAACGTCACTGATAATGGTGGTCGTAATATTATATGATCCATTATATTAAATCACTCTGTGGGAAGAGGATGGGGCGAGGGGTCTCCAATGTCCAGTCAAAACAGTAAACAGTGAGGGCGGGAGGAGGTGGGATGTGAAAGATAACGAGGAAAAAGGAAAGCGAAAGAGATGAAAAGAGAGAAAGGAAATGACAGGGAGATGAAAATATTAATGGAAAAAAGATCTCTCTCTCTCTCTCTCTCTCTCTCTCTCTCTCTCTCTCTCTCTCTCTCTCTCTCTCTCTATCTATCTATCTATCTCTATCTATCTATCTATCTGGCTATATATATAGAATGTGCGTTTGTGTGTGTGTGTGTGTGTGTGTGTAACATACAGCACAAAGTACGTCACGATGTTCAAGCGTCAGAGGCTTTCACGGTTACAAAAACCGAGAGACTCCAGGAGAGAGGAATGTTCTGTATCAGCAGAGTGAGACGAGCCGCTGTACCAGCAGCTGACTCAACGTATGATAACCAGCTCTGGTGGTCTGATGACCGACAGCTGCTGACTCTCATCAGCTTAGCCGGGTTCTCATGGATATCAGCTGATCGTCACCAAGTAACTTCGGTATGATGAAACGAACACTGTTTAAAATGACGATGAATTCGAAGGAACCCCCGTGTTAACACACACACACACACACACACACACACACACACACACACACTGGTTTCTGTACTGTAGTGGTTAGCATTACACTATGAGTAACCCCCTAGGTCGGACCCCCTTGGGTTCGAAACGTGAGAGTGGCAGTCGGCCCACACCCAGCGCAGGAGTTCATCCTCCCCTCGGGGCTGGTCGATAACTGGTAACCTGACTTGGGCTAGTGTGTGTGTGTGTGTGTGTGTGTGTGTGTGTGTGTACATACATAGTAAAGACGCTGTACATATTTACAAGGTTAAGAGACGGGGGCAACACGAGCACAAAACTGTCTCCCCAGAACACACGAACAGTCATCACACAAGTCAACATATCAGACCGATTCCCCTATTCATTTTCTCCCTACTTGTAGAGCTGGTATTACCCCGTCCTCACAACACCTCATTTTCCTATTCATCTCCCGCATCCTGGGTACTTCCCATCTCCCCTTCATCTACCCTCAATCTCAACAACCATTTTCTTTATTCTTTAACCTTCCCTCACCGGGTCTTTTTTTTTTCTCTCCCTCACTTTCATATCATCCTTCGCCAACATCGACTCGACTCTCCCTTGCCCATCGCCAGCCTCTCTAGAAGAGAGAGCAGAGATCCAGTCTTGGGGAACAAGTGAACACCTTTAAGGAGGCTGGAGACGCACCTGACCCCAGTGAGAGGCACTTCTCGTTGTTCGTGAAGTGGGGGCTGATGGTCCTCATCCCTGCTGGAGGGCTATTTTCACTTACTGTTCTGTAGGGAGAGTTCTAGGCTCATAAATGGCCTGACTGATGATGGAGATTCCTTCTTCCTTTACGCGGGCCTCTCTTTTCTCACTGTTTATCCTCTCATCCCACGATTAAAGATTGCACGTTATAAAGGATAAGTACGACCCAAATTATAGCTTAGCTTGAGATACATATATATATATATATATATATATATATATATATATATATATATATATATATATATAAACCTGTTTGAATATGCTAATAACGTGGTCGTATAGTAAAGAAGACGTTCATCTGCCTTATTTCATCCCCAAAACTAGATAAATATAGATATTAAGAATAAGGGACTTGAGTATCAATCTCCTCTAAGACTGATATCAGGCCATCTTGCCGATGAAATATTTGACTAAAAAAAAGTAGTGCGAGTAATCAATGCACTTTCAAAGGTTCACTTTTGGTCTATGAGAGAGAGAGAGAGAGAGAGAGAGAGAGAGAGAGAGAGAGAGAGAGAGAGAGAGAGAGAGAGACGCTAGAATTTTTATATGAAAAGGAGACTTGTGTGAGGAAGTACCATGAGAGATTGAGTGAAGAATGGCAAAAGGTGAGCAAATGACGTAAGGGGATGTATTTAGGGAAGCAGTGATGGCTTGCACAAAAGATGCTTGTGGCATGAGAAAGGTGGGAGGTGGGCAGATTAGAAAGGATATTGAATGGTGGGATGAAGAAGTAAGATTGTTAGTGAAAGAGAAGAGAGAGGCGTTTGGTCGATTTTTGCAGGAAAGTAGTGCAAATGACTGGTAGATGTATAACAGAAAGCGGCAGGAGGTCAAGAGAAATGTGGAAGAGGTGAGAAAGAGGGTAAATGAGAGTTGGGGTGAGAGTATCATTAAATTTCAGGGAGAATAAAAAGGTGTTTTGGAGGGAGGTAAATAAAGTGCGTAAGACAAGAGAACAACGGGGAACATCGGTGGACAGGGCAAATGGGGAGGTAATAACAAGTAGTGGTGAAGTGAGAAGGTGATGGGGTATTTTGAAGGTTTGTTGAATGTGTTTGATGATAGAGTGGTCGAGGTGGTGTACGAAGTGAGAGGGTTAGGGAGAATGGTTTGATAAACAGAGAAGAGGTAGTGAAAGCTTTGCAGAAGATGAAAGCCGGCAAGGCGGCGGGTTTCAATGGTATTTTAGTGGAATTTATTAAAAAAAAAAAAAAAAAGCGAGGTTAACTGTGCTGTTTGATTGGTTGGTAAGAATATTCAGTGTATATATGGATCATGGTGACGTGCCTGAGGATTAGCGGAATGCATGCATAGTGCCATTGTACAAAGGCAAAGGGGATAAAGGCGAGTGTTTAAATTACCAAGGCATATGTTTGTTGAGTATTCCTAGGAAATTATGTGGGAGGCTATTGATTGAGAGGGTAAAGGCATGTACAGAGCATCAAACTGGAGAGGAGCAGTGTGGTTTCAGAAGTGGTAGAGGATGTGTGGATCAGGTGTTTGCTTTGAAGAATGTATGTGAGAAATACTTAGAAAAACAAATGGATTTGTATGTAGCATTTATGGATCTTGAGAGGGCATATGATAGGGTTGATAGAGATGCTTTGTGGAAGGTATTAAGAGTATATCATGCGGGAGGTAGGTCGCTAGAAGCAGTGAAAAGTTTTTACCAAGGATGTAAGGCATGTGTACGAGTAGGAAGAGTGGAAATTGATTGGTTCCCAGTGAATGTCCGTTTACGGCATGGGTGCGTGATGTCTCCATGGCTGTTTGATTTGTTTATGGATGGGGTGGTTAGGGAGATGAATGCAAGAGTTTTGGAGAGAGGGGCAAGTATGCTGTCTGTGGTGGATGAGAGGGCTTGGGAAGTGAGTCAGCTGTTGTTCGCTGATGATACAGCGCTGGTGGCTGATTCATGTGAGAAACTGCAGTAGTTGGTGACTTGAGTTTGGTAAAGTGTGTGAAAGAAGAAAGTTGAGAATAAATGTGAATAAGAGTAGGATTGAGGAACAAGTTACTTGGGAGGTAAGTTTGAATGGATAAAAACTGGAGGAAGTAAAGTGATTTAG